>NC_083590.1:23674181-23974181 GCF_027579695.1 Neoarius graeffei | reverse complement strand
GTAGTGATGTGTCAGTTCTTTCATATCTGCTCTTGTTCTGACTTTGTGCATCCTTCCCTTTTTCTTTATCATCCTTGATCTTTATGATATCAGACTGAAAAGAGAAATGGAGCTTATTTTTTTTGTCTGGCAGCAGCCCTGTAGTTCTTGGTGGTAAATGTCAGTCACTCATGAGGATTTTGACCCTTTAAAAATGTAGAATAAAGCACTGGGCAGATGAGAGTCGACGCTGACCTTTCGTCCTGCAAAGCATGGACATATTGATGAATGCGAGCCTGTGATGCGTCTTTGCCTCTCATGTTTGTACAGGTGTGCACACTTTCCTGTGTGCGAGCTTTTAATGAATTACCAGCATTCGTTTGTATAATTTAACACCCTGTCTTTGCGCATTTGTGTGTGAAGAGCTCAAGCGCAGACAAGGCCAGTGTAAAGGAGCGTGAGAAGGTGAGGGCTGTGGACGTGAGTGAGATCTCTTTCTTTCCCTCTCTGATTACTGACTGCTTGATGTGATGTGAAAAAAGGCTTATTGGATTCATGTTCCACTGCCTTGTGCTACATCTCTTGACGTCTGGTCACGTACCGAACCGGCCCACTGCCTCCAAACCCAGACATCTCTTGCGATTTTGGAGGAATTAGATTTGACACTTCTGAGTTCAACTTTGATTCTGCAGACTTAGCAGCATTAACAAAGGAGAAAAGCAGCAGATAATGGGGGAAATAATGCGGCCTGCTTGACGACTTGTGTTTTTGATACCTGAGTGTGAAACTGAAAACAATGATTTGTAAATAATCTTTGACCTGGACTGCACAAAGAACAATACAACAGCACATTATGTGATGTTTTGCCTCATGTTTTTTTTTTTTTTTCAAAATAAGCACTTATTTCAATTTTGATTCTTGCAACACATTTCAAAAAACGTCGGGACGGTAAAGCATTTACCACTTTATAATGGTCCCATTCGTTCTCATAACACTTAAAAGATGTTTTGGGACCGAAGACCCCAAGTGATGAAGTGTTTCAGGTGTTATTTTGTTCCGTTCCTCCTGCAAACAGTCTTAAAGTGCCATTCCACCATTGGATGTATTCTTTGGCATAAAATACAGTATATTTTATGACAACATGACTAGACAGAGAAATCTTTTAGCTATAAAATGATATATCAAACATAATTTTTTGACAACGACAAGTATATTAATTTTGCGACCAAAGTCACCTACCCTTTTAATTTCCGCGCGGTAGTGAAACGTGATGTCATCGGCAGGTTCCCCTTCTTGTGTACCACGTCACGTGTGACGTGGCACAGATTATCAGCAATGGCGGATAGAACGCGATTTCCACTTGTCGATTGCTGTGCCGATATTCACCATCGACCGTCTCCTTTGGGCATCACTTGCTATTTTTCTTCGCTTCTTTTCCGACGCTGACAATCGCGTTCTATCCGCCATTGCTGATAATCTGTGCCACGTCACACGTGACGTGGTACACAAGAAGGGGAACCTGCCGATGACATCACGTTTCACTACCGCGCGGAAATTAAAAGGGTAGGTGACTTTGGTCGCAAAATTAATATACTTGTCGTTGTCAAAAAATTATGTTTGATATATCATTTTGAAGCTAAAAGATTTCTCTGTCTAGTCATGTTGTCATAAAATATATTGTATTTTATGCCAAAAAAATACATCCAATGGTGGAATGGCACTTTAAGGTGTGCAACAGTATGGGATCATTATTGTCATGTTTTACACTTCAGTATTCTCCACACATTCTCTATTGGGGACAGAGAGGACACACCCTCTTCTTCCACACCCATGCCTTTGTAATGTGTGCAGAATGTGGTTTTGCCACATTCAACATTATCTTGTTGAAATATTCCTGGAAAAGGTGTCGTCTTGAAGCAGGGGCGTATCGGGGGTGGGGGGTGGGGGGGGTGTCCTGGGGTGCCAGTGAGCCCTCCCCCCTTTGTTGGACCATACATTTTTTCAATACCCGCAGAAGAATATTAGAAAAGCGCCCACTGTAATTTTTCTAACATTTTTTAAAACTAGATTGTCACCTCAGCCTCATTAGGGTTTCTATAACCTTGATTTACTGTGGTTTGGGCGCGAAAACCCAGTTTGTCAGAGTGTGTGCGGGAGAGGCGGATGTAAGTGCAGATATGTTAAATAATACACAGTGCGATATGAGCATAAAGTGCGTGAAACGCACACAACAGGCAAACAGTCCGAAACAGCAGGCAAAGTCGTAATCGAGGAAACAGGCAGGAGGTCAATCGAGGCGCGGACAGAATATCAGAGGCAAAACTGTACAAGATCAAGGGACGAGAAACAGGAGTCGAAAAACCAGGAGATCAACAAGAACAGGGAACAAGGCTCAGTAAGGCACACTAGACGCGGCATAATACTTTGCATCATCCTTGCATGGGCGCAGTCCTTAAATAGCCCAAACATAGGTCATTGATTAAAGACAGGTGTTCTTTGTTAATGGCTCACATGCCAGAGCTCGTTAGGCGTGCGCCCAACCCGAGGCGCGCCTTCAGGTGCACGAGCCAAGGCGCGCAGGACTGACACAGTTCTGCGCAAGCGAAACACGATCGCACTAGATACAGTTAGGTCCATATATATTTGGACACTGACACAAATTTTGTTTTTTTACCTGTTTACTGAAACATATTCAAGTTATAGTTATATAATGGACATGGACATAAAGTCCAGACTTTCAGTTTTCATTTGAGGGTATCCACATTAAAATTGGATGAAGGGTTTAGGAGTTTCAGCTCCTTAACATGTGCCACCCTGTTTTTAAAGGGATCAAAAGTAATTGGACAGTTGACTCAAAGGCTATTTCATGGGCAGGTGTGGGCAATTCCTTCGTTATGTCATTCTCAGTTAAGCAGATAAAAGGCCTGGAGTTGATTTGAGGTGTGGTGCTTGCATTTGGAAGATTTTGCTGTGAAGAAAACATGCAGTCAAAGGAGCTCTCCATGCAGGTGAAACAAGCCATCCTTAAGCTGCGAAAACAGAAAAAACCCATCCGAGAAATTGCTACAATATTAAGAGTGGCAAAATCTACAGTTTGGTACATCCTGAGAAAGAAAGAAAGCACTGGTGAACTCATCAATGCAAAAAGACCTGGACGCCCACAGAAGACAACAGTGGTGGATGATCGCAGAATAATTTCCATGGTGAAGAGAAACCCCTTCACAACAGCCAACCAAGTGAACAACACTCTCCAAGAGGTAGGTGTATCAATATCCAAATCTACCATAAAGAGAAAACTGCATGAAAGTAAATACAGAGGGTTCACTGCACGGTGCAAACCACTCATAAGCCTCAAGAATAAAAAGGCTAGATTGGACTTTGCTAAAAAACATCTAAGAAAGCCAGTACAGTTCTGGAAGAACATTCTTTGGACAGATGAAACCAAGATCAACCTCTACCAGAATGATGGAAAGAACAAAGTATGGCGAAGGTGTGGTACAGCTCATGATCCAAAGCATACCACATCATCTGTAAAACACGGCAGAGGCAGTGTGATGGCTTGGGTATGCATGGATGCCAGTGGCACTGGGTCACTAGTGTTTATTGATGATGTGACACAGGACAGAAGCAGCCGGATGAATTCTGAGGTATTCAGAGACATACTGTGTGCTCAAATCCAGCCAAACTGATTGGTCGGCGTTTCATAATACAGATGGACAATGACCCAAAACATAAAGCCAAAGCAACCCAGGAGTTTATTAAAGCAAAGAAGTGGAATATTCTTGAATGGCCAAGTCAGTCACCTGATCTCAACCCAATTGAGCATGCATTTCACTTGTTAAAGACTAAACTTCAGACAGAAAGGCCCACAAACAAACAGCAACTGAAAACCGCTGCAGTAAAGGCCTGGCAGAGCATTAAAAAGGAGGAAACACAGCGTCTGGTGATGTCCATGAGTTCAAAACTTCAGGCAGTCATTGCCAACAAAGGGTTTTCAACCAAGTATTAGAAATGAACATTTTATTTACAATTATTTAATTTGTCCAATTACTTTTGAGCCCCTGAAATGAAGGGATTGTGTTTAAAAAATGCTTTAGTTCCTCACATTTTTATGCAATCATTTAGTTCAACCCACTGAATTAAAGCTGAAAGTCTGAACTTCAACTGCATCTGAATTGCTTTGTTCAAAATTCATTGTGGTAATGTACAGAACCAAAATTAGGAAAATGTTGTCTCTGTCCAAATATTTATGGACCTAACTGTAGCACGGTCAAGCTGCCAGTGTAGCTGCAGTCTTTTTAGTTGTGAATTACTAGTGTTTCCTCTTGTGTTAATAATTCGCCATGTCAAAACAAGCAAAACTTTCCTCCTCCTTTCGACGTGAAGAGAGGTAAGCAATTTATTATATATTTTTTTCCATCAAAGTTGCATTTTGTGGTTTCGAAGCTAAGTTTTAGTGTGCTGTTTCTAGAGCACAACATCAAGAAAACGTGGAAGGAACAGCAAGAGGCGGCACGGTGGTGTAGTGGTTAGCGCTGTCGCCTCACAGCAAGAAGGTCCGGGTTCGAGCCCCATGGCCGGCGAGGGCCTTTCTGTGCGGAGTTTGCATGTTCTCCCCGTGTCCGCGTGGGTTTCCTCCGGGTGCTCCGGTTTCCCCCACAGTCCAAAGACATGCAGGTTAGGCTAACTGGTGACTCTAAATTGACCGTAGGTGTGAATGTGAGTGTGAATGGTTGTCTGTGTCTATGTGTCAGCCCTGTGATGACCTGGCGACTTGTCCAGGGTGTACCCCGCCTTTCGCCCATAGTCAGCTGGGATAGGCTCCAGCTTGCCTGCGACCCTGTAGAACAGGATAAAGCGGCTACAGATAATGAGATGATGATGAACAGCAATAATGGAAGAGCCGGTTTCTAAGCTACCTAAAACTAGCAATGGTAATTTATTTTTTTGTTACAGAATGTACTCAGGCTGCCAGTCAGTGTATGACCCCCACTTTGAAAAATCCTAGCTATGCCCCTGTGAAGGTAGCATAAGTTACACCACGGTCTCACTGTACTTGTCTGCATTAATGCTTACATTATCACAGAAGTGTAAGTTACCTTTGCTAAGAGCACTGGCACAAACCCATACCATGACAGACCCTGGATTTTGGACTGTTGCTGGAAAAGTCTAGATGGTCCTTTTCGCCTTTGGTCGGAAGCACATGGTGTCCATTTCTTTCAAAAAAAGACCTGGCATATCGATTTGTCTGACCACAATACACGTTTCCACTGTGTGATGGTCTGTCCCAGATGCCTCCGAGCCCAGAGAAGTCGATGGTGCTTCTGGACACCATTAACATAAGGCTTCCTTTTTGCACAGTAAAGTTTTAACTGGTATTTGTTGATGTAACTCTGTATTGTAGAGCTTGACAAAATTTTGCCAAAGTAATCCTAAGCCCATTGTGGTTATATCAGCTATAAATTAATGATGGTTCTTAATGCAGTGCTATCTGAGGGATCAGAAATCAAGGGTATTCAGCTTAGGCTTGAGCCCTTGCCCTTTACACACTGAAATTCCTCCAGATTCCTTGAATCGTTTAATGATGGTATAGTTTAATCATATCCAAATCCTTTCATATCTTTCTTTCATAAACATTTGTTTTTAAACATTTTGATAATTTTCTCACACAAAAAATTTTTTTGTTGACAAACAAGAGATCCTTGACCCATCTTTGCTTCTCAAAGACTAGGCCTTTCTTGGATGCTGATCTTGGGGCGGCACGGTGGTGTAAGTGGTTAGTATGGTAGCCTCACAGCAAGAAGGGTCTGGGTTTGAGCCCAGCAGCTGGCGGAGGCCTTTCTGTGTAGAGTTTGCATGTTCTCCATGGGTTTGCTCCGGTTTCCACCAAAGACATGTGGTTAGGTTAATGAGCGAGGCACCTAACTCCCAACTGGGTGATGTTAGCATGGCTGCTGTGTGTGTGTGTGCTTATTGCTCACATGTATGTTCACTGCTTCAGAGGGGTTAAATGCAGAGAGGAATTTCACAAGCGTGTGATGAATAAAGTTGTTGTTGTTCTTCTTCGTACCAAATCATGATTACAATCACTTGTTGTCATCACCTGTTTCAAATCACATCATTATTTAATTGTTTTACTCCATTACTAGCCAAAAATTGCCCCGTCCCAACTTTTTTTTTGAATGTGTTGCAGGCATGAATGAATGTACACTACCAGTCAAAGGTTTGGACACACCTAATTCAATTTTTTTAAATTAATTAAAAGTCATTTCATGTGTTAAAATAATGATAGATGTCGTTTCTCTTTACTTAGTTGTTCGGTTCTTGACATAATATGGATTAGTAGAGTAGAGTGGGGTAATACGCCCTCGTGGGGTAATACGCCCCTGGCCTGTTTTACCCAAAATAACCACCAGATGGCGCAAAGTTACATTTCCATTGTTGCTATGGACTGGCTTGACAACGGGGATATAGAAATATCCACTGTGGATCGCATATCAGCAACGCAGCGGCGAGAAATCAAATTTCATGGTAAGTGATATAATTTTCAGATATCAGTAAAACTGTATTTAGATAGCTGCTATTTCGTCAGATATCACAGCTGTGTATGTGGTATGAGTAGACAAGTCAGTACGTTAAAAAAAATACATTAGGTATAAAAAGTTGAATCACATTTTGAAAGTAAGACGCTTTTTTGTAAAAGTGTAGTCTGTGGGGTAAAATGCCCCCTTAATGGCGGGGTAAATAGCCCCCAGGGGGCATCGTTTCCTTTTATCATAATTACTGTATTTCATACATTTCTGAATAGCAGATACATAGTTTTTAATAACATCTCGCTTACCTGGTTGAGTAAAGCAAGTAATTTGAACTTAATATTAAAAATAATTGAAATTTTAAAAAAAATTGAAATTAAAATGCGAAATATAATAAAATAATGCATCTATTCATTAATTCAGGGATATTTTCTTGTTTCTTTCACATTTTAGGCTTAAGTAAACACTTTTGCTATCCAAACAGCTTTTTTTGAGTGAGGGGGCCTATTGCCCCACCTCAGGGGGCCTTTTACCCCACTGGGGGGGGGTAAAAGGCCCCCTTGGCACAATGTTTGTTTTTGTAAAAAAAAAAAAATTAAGTATTAACTTTAGGCAAACTTTAGGTGGCATTATTGTTCATGTCACTGTTGTCAAAAACTATGATTAAAACTAAACACATGGTTCATTTCAACTTGGAGAAAAACTGAATTTTCCCTCTACAGTTGTGGAATAGGGCTATTTACTGTATTTTTATTATTTACTATTTATTCTTTGATCTCAAGCGCATTAAGAAGGAAGTAACCCGTCCACTAATTAACTTGTGACGAGGCACAGTTGTTAATTGAAAAGCATTCCAGGTGACGACCTCATGAAGCTGGTTAAGATAACGCCAATAGTGTGCAAAGCGTCATCAAGGTAAACATTGGATACTTTGAAGAATCTAAAATATGAAACATATTTTGTTTACTTAAGGCTTTTTTGATTACCACATAATTCCATATATGTTCCATATGTTATTTCATGGTTTTGATGTCTTCAGTATTGTTCTACAATGTAAAAAAAAAAGTCAAAATACAGAGAAAACTATGAATGAGTAGGGGTGTACAAACTTTTGACTGTATGAAACAGAAGTCAGTAAAATTAGAAATCACTGGTTTCTTTTTTATTTGCATTTTCTGATTTGGGGTTGTACATGGGGCACACTCAATTACTCATTCTATCTCTCTCTCACACACACACACACACACACACACACACACACACACACACACACACACACACACACACAGTTTCAGTGCTTGTCCTCATGAATCAGAGATTTACATCAGCTAGTCTGTCATGTTTTCGATCCGTCTTCCTTATCAGGATGTGGACAAGCCAATCAAAGTCAAGGGATTGTGGACTGTCCCTTAGTATGCCTTAGGCATGAAATGAGAGTGAGACAGGACATGCATGAAACACAACTGTCTGGTGAAAATGGCAGTTCTCCTGTCAGTGTGTGCTGTTGGGTCATGACCTCCACCCTCTTCTCTCACATCTCTTTTTGTATGTTGACCTCGTGGGAGAACAATGAACATGGTGATGGACTGATGCTGAGAGAGTGAAGTGAGTTAAAGAGATAGAGGATGGGAAGAGAAGGAGGGTTAGATGAATGGTTGCCTGGCAACAGAATGAGGTAGTCAAAGGGAGCTTTTGGTTCGCCTTCTGTTAAACGTCCTGAGAAGGACTGTTACATGTCAAAAGAGGGGATAATGGGATAGCTGCCGCATGTATTTTTTCTGGAGAAATAATTTGAAAGAATGGGCTAAGAGCCCAGTGTAAGTAATCGAGGCACGCTCTGGATGAGAACTATGGATTCAGCGCGACACGTTCACGGTTCTAAAAATACAAAAGAACGTGTAGAGTTAAGTAAGGAAGAGGAGGATGAGAGAGGAGAAGCAGCGAGAGTAACAGGGAGTTTCAGTGAATGAGAACGAAAGAGAGAGAAGTGTTACACCTCAGGTGCAGGACTTGTGTGAATTTTCATGCTTCCGTGCCCACATTAGCGTCTGTGGATTTGTGTGGGTTTGTGTTGATGAGCCATGCTAATCCTTCAGAGCACCAAAGCAACCCCACCAACACACTCACATCTATCTATCTACCAGTATCTATCTATCTTTTATCTGTTGATGTATCAATTTATTGAACCTTCATTTCTCTACTCCTTATATTTTTTAAAATTCCTTTTATAGGCCACCCATCCATATATACCGTATACTTCAATCCACTTTTCCATTCATCTTTCCATTCATCTTTCTACCATGTACCAATCAATCCACCATCTACCATCCAGCCATAGATCTTCCACCCATTCCTTGATCCATTTATCATTCAGTCCATCTATGTGTATTTCTACCATGTACCAGTATATCATCCATCCACTGATTCATCCACCTAACCAACCGTCGTCTACCATCCACCTCACCATCCAAAATCTACCATCCACCTAATCACCCGACATCTACCATTCACTTCACTATCCAACATCGACTGTCCACCTAATCACCTGACATCTACCATCCACCTCACTACACAGTGAAGTCATAGTGAAGGAGGTGTTAGTCATACTTAGTCCTGGGTATGACTTTAAACTGCAACCAGTGGTGAATCTCCGGTCCGGGAGGACTTGAGTATTGGGGAAAGTGGAGTTAACCCTTAATCAGCATTGCTCCCAGATCCGCTCTGACCCAGAGTGGTAGCACCTGCCTGGGTTCCAGCTATGGGTTAAATAGTACACCATCAATAAGGCACTGGCAGCAGAGTGCTTTTCAGTGCAGTGTGGCAGATGAACCCAACAGGGTCAATGGCACACCACCAGATGGCATGCGGAAGAGCCACTCAAATGGCCAATGGATGGCATCACTCGGCAAGTCAGTTGTCACTGCGGGGCAACTTCCATACCCATCAGGTCTGTAGCACTTTTTTGCACCACTTGGCATCAGGTCTGGAGGTCCAGAGAGACAACATGATGGGGACACGACATCATTTGTCTTACCTTACCATGTAAGGCGCTTCGTTAGGAGAGGAGAATAGTGTGCAGGAGCTCAAGAGGCCTGACATTTCCATGGAGGTTCGGCCGGGCCATTGGTGCCGCCGCTGCAGGTGACTCTGTCACTCTGGTGTGTGCCTCGCGGCACATCTGCATTTCTGCGCATCCTAATGAAGCAGTCATCATTGCTAGCGATGGACAGCCGCCGCCACTGCTGACCATCCACCTAACCATCTACCATCCACCTCACCATCAAACATCTACCAGCCAAGTAATTTTTCAACACCTACCATCCACCTAGCCATCCAACATTACTATCTACCCAATCATCCATCCATTATCTGTAACCACTTATCCTGTGCAGGGTCATGGGCAAGCTGGAGCCTATTTCAGCTGACTATGGGCGAGAGGCAGGGTACACCCTGGACAAGTCGCCAGATCATCAAAGGGCGAACTCATAGAGACAAACAACCATTCACACTCACATTCACACCTATGGTCAATTTAGAGCCACCAATTAACCTAACCCGCATGTCTTTGGACTGTGGGGGAAACCGGAGCACCCAGAGGAAACCCACACAGACACTGGGAGAACATGCGAACTCCACACAGAAAGGCCCCCATCGGCCACTGGGCTTGAACCCAGAACCTTCTTGCTGTGAGGCAACAGTGCAAACCACTACACCACTGTACCGCCCTTACCCAATAATCCATCATCTGCCATCCACCTAACCATCCATCATCTCCCATTCACCAAACCATCCAACATCTACTGTTCATCCATCAATCCATTGCCCCTCTTCTCTTCTCTTCTCTTCTCTTCTCTTCTCTTCTCTTCTCTTCTCTTCTCTTCTCTTCTCTTCTCTTCTCTTCTCTTCTCTTCTCTTCTCTTCTCTAGCTGCTTTATCCTTTATCCATTAATTTTTAAACTCATCTATATAAGTTCATACCCTGTACTACTATATCCACCCTTTCAACAATCCACTGTGTACTCTTCCTTTATCCATCCACCTAATCATCTAACATCTACTGTCCATCCATCCATCCATCCATCCGTCCATCCATCCATCCATCCATCCATCCATCCATCCATCCATCCATCCATCCATCCATCCATCCATCCATTTTCCACCTATCCCTTTATCCAGTTATCCTTCAACCAGTCTATCTATATTTGTACAATGTACCAGTACATACAACCAGCCAACATACTAATAATCTATCCATCCCTCAATTCATGCATCAATCAACCAGTCTATCCATTTTTCTACCACCTACTAATCATCTCTTCATCCATGTGCCTAACCATCATCCATCCATCCATCATTTGCCTTCCCTTCATTCTGCCACCTAACCAGGTGTCATCTACCAACCCTACATCCATTCTACATTCCACCCTAAATTCCATCCATTGCTTCATCCATGTACCATCTACCACCTGTTCCTCTGTCTATCAATTCAGACCTGTCAATCCATCCATCTATCCATGCATCCACCAACCTACAATCTCTCTCTCTCTCTCTCTGTCTGAGTTCAATCTTGTGAAATATGCGGTGACACAAAAATCTATCCATCCATCAATCCACTGCCACCCATTCCTCTATCCATACATACTTTAACTCATCCATCCATCTCCCACCCATTCCTCTATCCATACATACTTTAACTCATCCATCCATCCATCTCCCACCCATTCCTCTATCCATACATACTTTAACTCATCTATCCATTCATCCATCCATCTCCCACCCATTCCTTTATCCAGTCATCCTTCAACCCATCTATCTATATTTATATCATGTACTAGTACATGCAACATACTCTATCAATTCCCAATCTTGTGAAATATGTGGTAACATACAAAAAAATTAATCCATCCACCCATTTATCATTCAATCCTTCCATTCATGCATACACTTAGAAGCAGCTGGAAATAGTGTAGCATTCTCCACATCACTCCTCCATGGTGGAATTGATGTGATAATCTGTTCTCACTCAGGCCCTGCTTTAGCTGTTAACATTCTGCTTTATGCTGTGAGCAGTCATTTTAAAGCAAGCAGCTTGAAAAAAAAAAGTGCCTGCCTTCATTGTGTTGCATGAAACACGTTACAGCACGTGTATTCATTCGTGCCCCTCGGAGAGCGCTTCAACTCTGTGCACAAGCTGCAGAAATTGCTTTCTATTGTAAGCAGTGCACCAAGTCTATCATGCCTAGAGTGGCACGCTCCCTCTCTCAACCTTCCCACCTGCATATCAGATGAGTGTAGGAATTGGGCAAGTCTATTGAATTTATTCACGTTGCTCTGGGTGGAAGTTGAGTGTGTAATTCGTGTGTGTGTGTGTGTGTGGTTGAAAGAAGGAGTGTGTGCTTTGTAGGATGTGCACAGACCCTTACTCCATCACTGAGTGGCGCCGGTCGCGTCCTAGATTCCCCACTCTCTATGCTGTCACCTTTGTAGCTCAGCCTCTCATCATTTTTGTGCCTCGCTGCAACCGCATCATCTCACACTTGCCTGTTTTTTATCATCCCTCATCATAGCATACACGGTTTAATCAAAAATGGTACATATGAGATGAGAAAACAATGGTCTGTGGAAATCATTCATCTAGTCCGCTGTGTCCCTCTCCTTGGAACTGCATGTGCTGAAACACCTCTGAGTCACGGCACAGCTGGGTGGAGATGGAATATGGATGAGCGGGTGTCACTGAGCTCTGTTCCACGCGAGGGAAAACGCCTAGCAGAGGATGAATCATTCAGCGGATAGCGAGAACGCCAATGAGGAGCTGGAAGTGGGACAGGAGAATTTGGGGAGATTAAAGCAGGTGTATTCCAGTATTCTTCTTTCTCATTTCTCCCTGTGTCTCTTCTCAGTTGGTGATATTTTTCAATTCATTGCTCTCGTCTTATCCTTGTGTCCCACTCAAAATATTACTTTTTCCGTTCCAACTTTTCTCTCTTCCTTTCTCGCCTGTCTCATTCTCTCAGATCAGTTCAAGCTTTGATTTGATATAATTGTTGTTGTTGTTGTTGTTGTTTTTTAAAGCATTTCTTTAATATTGTAAGAAAAGAAATGACCAAATGACACTCCAGGGTGTTCTGTTATAAGAAAATAATCAACAAAGTTCCAATAAAGGCACACCCATCGTGTTTTATTCTTCTTATACCCCAAAACTTGTGTGTGTGTATATATATATGTATGTATATGCCGAGTTAGCTATAAGCCATGGACGACGAGATTGAGTGGAATAACTGTTTTATTCTATCCACATTCACTGGATTTTGAGAAACCAAGCATTTTTATTTTTCTGCAAATTCAATACATAAAAACTTGATACAAAACGTCCAACAAAATCATTTCCACTTAGAATGTAAACAAACCAGCGAAATGACAGGAGCAATTTGTGAAAAATGCTATAATGATAATTCTTGAAAAAAAACATTCTTACCATCAAATACTTTCATTCCATATTTTGTTGCTTTTTTTTAATCCCCCGCCCAAATGAAGTTCGGCGGGGGATATAGAAACGGGTTCTGTCCGTCCGGTCACATTTTCGTTTCCGGGCCATATCTTTAAAACTACTGAAGATATCTTTATGAAACTTTATATACATATCAAGCAACTTGTGAACTGGTGCCTTTTGCTATTTTTGGATTTTTGAAAAAAAAAAGTATTTTAAAATTTTTACATAAAAAATAGATTTTGACTTGGTTTCTAAGAGCAATGTTCGTTTCCGGAGCATATATCCAAAACTATTCATGGTACGGATTTGAAACTTGGTATACATGTTAACAAGGTGATGAAGATGTGCCTTTTCATACTAAGATATTTGAGAAATTTCTTAGTATGAAAAGCAGAACTTGTAAACTATGAGTGGTATGGTCTTGAAAGTTGGTATATATGTTGATTAAGTAATGTATATCTGCCTTTTGCAGAGGTAGACAGTAACGAAATACGTTTACTTGAGTGCTGTACTTAAGTACACTTTTTAAGTATCTGTACTTTACTTGAGTATTATTTTTTTGGAAACTTATGACTTTAACTTCACTACATTTGAAAGGCAAATATCGTACTTTTCACTCCACTACATTTCTATCAAGGTCCTCGTTACTCGTTACTATGAAGCAGCTTTGAAAGTGGATGTTTTTTTCTTTTCTTTTCAAAAACGTGATTGTTTTTTTTTTTTTCGCAGGTGACACCGAGACAGTCTATCAGTAATCACTAGGGTCACGTCACGTCCATAGACTGGATAAAATCAAGTTCAGTTATTTCTCCGCAGCATTATTTAACACGATCAGTTGATGGCAGAATGGAAGGAGGCGGTTCTTCTGGCGAATGCACACACTCATGGCCATACCTAGAACCCATGTTTCAGTTTTCTGAAAGGAACAAAGATTTGTTTCATTTTAAATGTTTGCTTTGTTTGTCAAAAACGAACCACATCACGGCCTTCAAAAACTCGCCGTCCAACCTGCGGGAGCATATTGAGGTATATAAACATTTTATTCCAAGAGAAAGCTTGCAACGAAGTTGTCTGTGCTTTTAGAGCTAGCGATAACATTGCAATAGCTATGCAGTCTGGTTAGTCAAATGACTTTCTATGGATTTGCCCGTCAAGTTGCCATCGCCTTGTCCACGGCTAACGTTAACACGTAGCTAGTTAACTTGTTCACTGTTAGTTAGCATGTAAAAACAGAGTTACGCTAACGTGAATAATGTTAACTTATCTGAAGTCCTTTCAGAAATATGTTTTAGCATTATCTTGCCAAATAAACAGAATGTAGAAATATTTTTTTCTAGTAGTGTTAGCTACCCAATATGATTTCGAGTTTGAAAAGAGTTTGTTAGCATGTCAGGTGGAGCTTCACTGACTAGCTAGCTTAACGTTAAACCACCATGATGGCACAGCATGCGTTCATTTTGTGAATTCACATTTCTGTTTTTGGTAACGGTGTTAGGTTTTGGAAGCGTTGTGGCAATAATACAACAATCTATTGACAAAAAATGTACTTTTAATACTTCAGTATTTTTAAAAGCTAGTACTTCAGTACTTTAACTTAAGTAAAAATTTGACTGGACAACTTTCACTTGTATCGGAGTAACATTTGACCAGTGGGATCTGTACTTTGACTTAAGTAATGAAGTTGGGTACTTTGTCCACCTCTGGCCTTTTGATACTAAGAAATGTGAGAAATTTTAATTTTTAGCTCACCTGGACCAAAGGTCTGGTGGGTTTATACCATGGGCTGCTGAGGTCAGTGTAAAGAGGTAGGGTTGATTTCCTGCAACAGAACTTGAAAAATGTGACAAATAATATCTTGAAACTTGGTATATTGGGCAGGAGATGTACAGTGGGTACGGAAAGTGTTCAGACCCCTTAAAATTTTTCACTCTTTGTTTCATTGCAACCATTTGCTAAAATCAAAAAAGTTCATTTTATTTCTCATTAATATACACTCAGCACCCCATCTTGACAGAAAAAACCAGAAATGTAGAAATTTTTGCAAATTTATTAAAAAAGAAAAAACTGAAATATCACATGGTCATAAGTATTCAGACCCTTTGCTGTGACACTCGTATTTAACTCACATGCTGTCCATTTCTTCTGATCCTCCTTGAGATGGTTCTACTCCTTCATTGGAGTCCAGCTGTGTTTAATTAAACTGATTGGACTTGATTAGGAAAGGCACACACCTGTCTATATAAGATCTTACAGTTCACAGTGCATGTCAGAGCAAATGAGAATCATGAGGTTGAAGGAACTGCCCAAGGAGCTCAGAGACAGAACTGTGTCAAGGCACAGATCTGGCCAAGGTTACAAAAGAATTTCTGCAGCACTCAAGGTTCCTAAGAACACAGTGGCCTCCATAATCCTTAAATGGAAGAAGTTTGGGACGACCAGAACTCTTCCTAGACCTGGCCGTCCAGCCAAACTGAGCAATCGTGGGAGAAGAGCCTTGGTGAGAGAGGTAAAGAAGAACCCAAAGATCACTGTGGCTGAGCTCCAGAGATGCAGTAGGGAGATGGGAGAAAGTTCCACAAAGTCAACTATCACTGCAGCCCTCCACCAGTCGGGGCTTTATGGCAGAGTGGCCCGACGGAAGCCTCTCCTCAGTGCAAGACATATGAAAGCCCACATAGAGTTTGCCAAAAAACACATGAAGGACTCCCAGACTATGAGAAATAAGATTCTCTGGTCTGATGAGATGAAGATTTAACTTTTTGGCGTTAATTCTAAGCGGTATGTGTAGAGAAAACCAGGCACTGCTCATCACCTGCCCAATACAATCCCAACACTGAAACATGGTGGTGGCAGCATCATGCTATGGGGGTGTTTTTCAGCTGCAGGGACAGGACGACTGGTTGCAATTGAAGGAAAGATGAATGCGGCCAAGTACAGAGATATCCTGGAAGAAAACCTCTTCCAGAGTGCTCAGGACCTCAGAATGGGCCGAAGGTTCACCTTCCAATAAGACAATGACCCTAAGCACACAGCTAAAATAACAAAGGAGTGGCTTCGGAACAACTCTGTGACCATTCTTGACTGGCCCAGCCAGAGCCCTGACCTAAACCCAATTGAGCATCTCTGGAGAGACCTGAAAATGGCTGTCCACCAACGTTCACCATCCAACCTGACAGAACTGGAGAAGATCTGCAAGGAAGAATGGCAGAGGATCCCCAAATCCAGGTGTGAAAAACTTGTTGCATCATTCCCAAGAAGACTCATGGCTGTACTAGCTCAAAAGGGTGCTTCTACTCAATACTGAGCAAAGGGTCTGAATACTTATGACCATGTGATATTTCAGTTTTTCTTTTTTAATAAATTTGCAAAAATTTCTACATTTCTGTTTTTTCTGTCAAGATGGGGTGCTGAGTGTATATTAATGAGAAATAAAATGAACTTTTTTGATTTTAGCAAATGGCTGCAATGAAACAAAGAGTGAAAAATTTAAAGGGGTCTGAATACTTTCCGTACCCACTGTAGATCACTCCGTCTTCTTGTTTTTGTATTTTTTGGGCGTTTGTTTTCGAGTAGAGTTTTTATTTCGTCCTCGGTTGGTTCAGTAACATGCTCCGCCATTTCGTTTTTCTCTACTCGCGGTATGTGTGCTGATATCCTAGTAGTAGAGTAGCTAATCAGAGCGCGTGATTGCTCATATCCAGTGAATGTGGATAGGATATATATCCACCCTATTTTTTTCATACAAACTTTGTTATAGGTTTCTATTTTATGGCTTCTATATTATCAAGTCAGTACATAAACATTTTAGAGTTCCAGACATTCCTTTCATTTTCCAGCACAAAATTAAATGTTACAGAAAAAAGTTTGTATCTGAGCAGCGTATTCCATAAGAGAGCGCTTTTCAGATTAAAAAAGAAAACATAATGAAGGCTGCTGGGTTTTGGTGCAAAATGAAGACGCGAGTGTGACAGTCAAAGTGTCCAGAAGAACTGTGGCTGGTTCTGGAAGATGCTCAGTAAAACCTACAGCTCATTTCCGCATAAAACTGCACTCATTGGACCGGAGATTACTATATTTTTTAAAGCAAAGGGTCGTCTCACACCAAATATTGCCTTTGTTTCATTTATTATGGCTTACTGATTACTGTTTATAGTATTTTTTTTTAAATGTCGAAACATTTAATTATTTTTTTTAAGGCATTTTTGGTTTACAGCATTTCTTTACATGCGCCTAAGGCTTTTGCACAGTACTGTGTGTTCTTTATTTATTAAACAACAAAACACCATGCTTCTTATACATCCTCTAAACACGTTCGTTCTGGTTATCACTTACATTATAGTAGCTATAAACTGTCATTTACAGTTAAAGTTACAGCTTTATATCTGATTGTTACAAAGTGCTGAATCTGGAGACTCCTTCCAAAATTTTAAATAAACTCATCTTTGAGAACATCACCATACCAGTGATTCCATGATATTTTTGTGAGTGTGTATCAAACAAGTCCCCCGCTTTAGTTGTTAGTGCATACATTTCATCAAGCGCATTAACAGAAAGCTGCGAGAAAATTAATCAGGACCTTCTGATCAATCATAAAGGTATATGTCAGCATTTTAAGATCATTTTCTGCTCACTGTGGATAGAAGGAGTTGTTATTTCAGTTACTGCAGACTTGTAATCAGCTGGAACCAGTCCAGCCGTTCTCCTCTGAACTCTCTCAACAAGGTGTTTCTGTTTGCAGAATTGTCACTCACAAAGTGTAATTTGTGTTTCTCAGTTTCTTCTTCTGACAGGAAGAAAGTTTCCTTATCAGGTTGTTATAACATTGTGAATTGGATTTTGATGTAACTTGAACTCTTTCAAATGTTTAATCTTTATTGCGCTGAGCGTTTGTTGTAGTATGACGGCGCTGGTCTCAGGCTGCCGCTTTCATTAACCTCAGGCCATTAGATAACACACTGCCCTTTTTATGACCTTTAAAAGCTTTTGACATTGTCAATCACTTTGTGCTGAAAAGGTTGCCAGGCACTGGAATGATTTAAGGAAGGTTTTTTTTTTTAAGTTGTGGCCAGAGTCTCAGGGTGTATTCAGACCAGGATAGTTCGATAGTTCACTTGCTTTGGTCCGAACCAAATGTTTTTTTTTTTTCATTTTGGTGCGGTTCGCTTTCACACTGTACATTTTAGTAAGCGGACCAAAATCTGTCAACAAAGCCACGCGCCCTGAGGTCGTTCAGCTGTTGGTCAGAGACGACACGCGCACAAAGCGTTAAGTTCAAAAGTAGTCATGGAGGCTTTCCGTGCTGTTATTCTTTTTAATGTCATCAAAGCTATATGTTTTTTCCAGTTTTTACTGTTTTCACAATTGTGCGATTACTATGCTGTTGTACAAGTAATTTATCAACGACGACGACAAAGGGCAAGGCGGCTACGGAGGATAGTGCTGATGAGCGCACATCGTGTTGTGACAGTTCTGGCTCTTCACGCAATAGATGAATTTCTTTTTTGCGTCACTAGTACCGTCACTTTTTGAAAGAATGTCCCTGATTTTAATGTAGGTCTGACGGAGTTTCTTCACTTTTAGCCGACATTGTTCTGGGGAGCGCGTGAACCCCTTCTCCTTCATTTTCTCACCGAATACAGCAAACACGTCGGCATTTTTGTGTGTTCTCTCCAAAAGCTCAGATATGTGGACATCTGCCCATATATCCACAAGGGTACGTGTTTCTTCCTCGGCCCACGTTTGCCCCCTACTCATTTTTTGTACTCCTGTAGTCTAGCCTACCACTGGTCTGAATGACTGAACGACTGTTGTAAGGTTCCCTTGACAACCGAAACAGTGTTTGCACTTTGCGGTGGAGTGTCAAGACTCTGTTTCCCATAACGCTTGACAAACAACGGAAGC
This sequence comes from Neoarius graeffei, assembly GCF_027579695.1. NCBI lineage: Eukaryota > Metazoa > Chordata > Actinopteri > Siluriformes > Ariidae > Neoarius > Neoarius graeffei. The sequence goes on along the minus strand of NC_083590.1, from coordinate 23,955,278 downwards.
TCCCGAGGTACAAAAAAGCAAAACTGTCGGAGTAGGTCCGGTCTGCTTTCACACCTCCAAAAGATCCGCACCAGAGTTCCTTTGGTCCGGACCAAGTCCGACCTTGCAGCTCGGTCTCGGTCCGCTTGTTTGGTCCGGACCAGAGTTCGGTGGTTTGTATTCAGACCAACCCAAAAGGTCCGGACCAAGGGAAATTTGGTTCGTTTGGTCGTTTGGTCCGGACCAAACAACGTAGGTGTGAATGCGCCCTCAGTTTTAAGTACCACAGGGCTAAATTTTAGACTTTGTGCCATTTTTTTTAACATATAAATATTATGCACAGTAAGGAAAAGAACTGCAAACTACACTACCGTTCAAAAGTTTGGGGTCACTTTGAAATGTCCTTATTTTTGAAAGAAAAGCACTGTTCTTTTCAATGAAGATCACTTTAAACTAATCAGAAATCCACTCTATACATTGCTAATGTGGTAAATGACTATTCTAGCTGCAAATGTGTGGTTTTTGGTGCAATATCTCCATAGGTGTATAGAGGCCCATTTCCAGCAACTCTCACTCCAGTGTTCTAATGGTACAATGTGTTTGCTCATTGCCTCAGAAGGCTAATGGATGATTAGAAAACCCTTGTACAATCATGTTAGCACAGCTGAAAACAGTTGAGCTCTTTAGAGAAGCTATAAAACTGACCTTCCTTTGAGCAGATTGAGTTTCTGGAGCATCACATTTGTGGGGTCGATTAAATGCTCAAAATGGCCAGAAAAATGTCTTGACTATATTTTCAATTCATTTTACAACTTATGGTGGTAAATAAAAGTGGGACTTTTCATGGAAAGCACAAAATTGTCTGGGTGACCCCAAACTTTTGAACGGTAGTGTACATTTCTATATTCATTGTCTTATTCATTATTTCAGTGTATATACAGTCCAATGCAAAAGTCTTCGGCACATGGAAAGAAATGCTGTAGACCAAAAATGGCTTAAAAATAATGGAATGAAATGTTTCACCATTAAATAAACAGTTAGATTAGATTAGATTAGATTAGATTAGATTAGATTAGATTAGATTAGATTAGATTAGATTAGATTAGATTAGATTAGATTAGATTAGATTAGATTAGATAAAACTTTATTGATCCCTTTGGGCGGGTTCCCTCAGGGAAATTAAGATTCCAGCAGCATCATTACAGATAAACAGAGAAAAGAAATAGAGAAAAACTTCTAGATAAATTAAAATAAATTAAGTATTTACATATACAAATATAAAAAGAATAAGATATGGGGAAGAGTGGAAGGGGGAGAGAGAGGAAGGGGAGAAAAAAAGGAAAAGGGGGGCAGCAGGAGAGGTATTGCACATTATATTGCACATTTTATATTGCACATTGTCCAGTATTGTTTATTGTCAGGCTGGGCTACTGCTCCTTCCCATCCTCTGTCCTCCTGTTCCCCCTCCTCCCCCCCAGAGAGGAGTTGTACAGTCTGATGGCGTGAGGGACAAAGGAGTTTTTGAGTCTGTTAGTCCTGCACTTGGGAAGGAGCATTCTATCACTGAACAGGCTCCTCTGGTTGCTGATGACGGTGTGCAGAGGGTGACTGGCATCGTCCATGATGTTCAGTAGTTTGTCCATAGACCTCTTCTCTGCCACCGTCACCATAGAGTCCAGCTTCATGCCGACCACAGAGCCGGCCCGCCTGATCAGTTTGTCCAGCCTGGATGTGTCCTTCTTGGACGTGCTGCCCCCCCAGCACACCACGGTGTAAAACAGGATACTGGCGACCACGAACTGATAGAACATCCACAGGAGTTTCCTGCAGATGTTAAAAGACTGCAGCCTCCTAAGGAAGTACAGCCTGCTCTGTCCCTTCCTGTATAAGTGATTGGTGTTGCAAGTCCAGTCCAGCTTGCTGTCCAGCCACAGCCCGAGGTACTTGTATGAATCCACAGCCTCCACCTCGACTCCCTCAATCAGAACTGGTCGTGACCTTGGTCTGGACCTCCCAAAGTCAATGACCAGCTCCTTGGTCATTGACTTAAGTCATAATAAATGAAACAAAGTCAATATTTAAACTTAAAAAATAGTAGTCTCAGGTACAGTGAGTGCAGTTTTATGCGGAAATGAGCTGTAGGTTTTACTGAGCATCTTCCAGAACCAGCCACAGTTCTTCTGGACACTTTGACTGTCACACTTGCTTCTTCATTTTGCACCAAAACCCAGCAGCCTTCATTATATTTTCTTTTTTAATCTGAAAAGTGCTCTCTTATGTAATATGCTCCTCAGATACAAACTTTTTTTTTTCTGTAACATTTAATTTTGTGCTGGAGAATGAAAGGAATGTTCGGAACTCTAACATGTTTTTGTACCGACCCAATAATGTAGAAGTCATAAAATAGAAATCTATAACAAAGTTTGTATGAAAAAAATATAGGGTGCCTCAGACTTTTGCACAGTCCTCTGTGTGTATAACTTTTTTTTTCAACCTCATAGAGGGTCATTGCTCTTCCAACAATTATTTATATATATATATATATATATATATATATATATATATATATATATATATATATATATATAATATTTAACAGTTATTCCATGAAGTCGAGTCATACATGAGCTGATAGCCGATGAGGTGCGTAACACCGAGTTGGCTATAAGCCGTGTACAACGAGATTGAGTGGGATAACGGTTTTATTCTATCCACATTCACTGGATTTTGAGAAATGGAGTATTTTTATTTTTTGCAAATTCGATAAATAAAAACTTTATACAAAACGTCCGACAAAATAATTTCCGCTTAGAATGTAAACAAACTGGCAAAATGACAGGAGCAATTTATGAAAAATGCTATAATAATAATAATAATAATAATAATAATAATAATAATAATAATAATTCTTGAAAAATAAAAAAGATACATTCTTACCATCAAATACTTTTATTCCATATTTTGTTGCTTTTTTTGTATTTTTTGGTGCATTCTTCTTCTTCTTTAGGGTTTTTTGGCGTTGGCAAACCAACTTGAAGGTGCATTACCGCCACCGACTGGGCTGGAGTGTGGAACAGGCGATATTGGGGAGAAAAAACTACGTTCTTTTAGCTATTTCTGTTTCTTTTAAATACTTGATAACAATTTTTGGGGTTTTGTTTTCAAGGAGAGTTTTATTTCGTCCTTGGTTGGTTCAGCAACACGCTCTGCCATTTTGCTTTTCTCTACTCATGGTATATAAGCAAATAGCCTAGTAGTAGAGTAGCCAATCAGAGCATGTGATTGCTTATATCCAGTGAATGTGGATAGAAAATATTTGAGATCATGCAATTCCTTGCTTTCTGTGTCTCCTCATTATTATCGAACAATAAGAACAAGTATTACACTCATTTTAATCCACTGACTGAAGTGTACATTGATTGTGTCCTTCTCTGATTGGATGCATTTAATGTTTAACCAATAAGTAGATTAATTAATTCAAAGAAATGCGCAGACTGAGTGGGCATCACTGTATGCAACAAAGGTCATTTCATACAAAAAAAAGGAATATTTGAGTCACTTCTTGACTATAGAGACATGATTGACATCAGTGCACTTCTCATCATCCTTAAAACGTGATTTTGTGCATCACACTATGATTTTGTTCTTTAGTGGTTACTCAGCATTACCCTTATATCAATGTATAGTGGGATGTGATAGAAAGCAAGTGAGAGCAAAATACCTGACAGATGACACTTGGGAAATTCCACACAGTAACTCAAGGTAGGAACAAAAAATTCAAAGGGGAGAAGAATAACACAGTCAGTTTAACAGTAACAAACAGAGACAACAAAGTACAAGAGATCTCCGAGATAGAAATACTCAAGGGCTTGGCTTCAAAAATGGGTACAGCACACAGTAAAATATGGGTTTAATAGCCTTATGAATAAGGAACATGTCATATCCTTTCACTGCAGTGATCAGCCATGGCATCATTATGGGAATCTTATGCTCTACCTTTTATCCTGGCTCCCCAGATTGCAGCATGCCGCATGTAACAGCACTTCCCCCTCAACTGTCTACTCTAATACTGCTGGTGAAACTTTATTATAAACTCTGGGATCAAAAGTGGATATGGAATTGCTGTGCATTCATTTATTAATTCATTCATTCACTGTGACTTTTCCTGGTGGTGGCCATTGTGCCAACAGGCTGAGAAGGTCAGTCCAGATGTCTCTATCCCCAGCCACAGATTTCAGCTCCTACTGGCGAATCTTCAGCCATTATCAAGCCAACTTGGAAATATAATCTCTCCAGCAGGTCCTGGGCCTGCCCTGGGGTCTCTGTCCAACAAGACGTGCCAGACCACCTCAAATGGTTCCTCTAATTTCGGGCTCTGCTCTGAGGCTCTCTTGAATTGTTGCGCTCCTCATGAAGTGTAAGGCTAGCAACTCTGCAGCAGGTTGTCATTTCTGCTGCCTGTACTCATGACCTTATTCTTTTCGTCACTACCCAGAGTTTATGAATATAGGTTAGGAGAGGGATGTAGATAGACCAGTGAACAATCTGAGCTCTTGCTTCAATGGTGTTGCTCCGTGTTGTCAATTTGCCTGCTGTTGCTTCTGTTTTGAAGCTCATCAGAGCATGACAAAAGCTTGATTCTACGTCCACTTGCTTCTCACTGCTGCAGTCTTCACTGCTATTTTTGGCTGCTGACTAAAGAAGAAGAAGAAGGTTTGAATCCCTCTGCACATTGCAGTCTGCAATGACATAGTGCAGGAGTTTCTTCTTGTTTTACTATGGTGTGGTATGTGGGGAAAAAAGACAAATGTATTAAATGGTGCCTAGAAGGTCTTCCAGAATTTGATCCTAATCCAAGACTATTTCCTGGTACCTATAATGGTTTGTGGGTGGCATGGTGGTGCAGTGGTTGGCACTGTTGCCTCACAGCAAGAAGATTCTGGGTTTGAGCTCGATGGCCGACGGGGGCCTTTCTGTGTACAGTTTGCATGTTCTCCCCGTGTCTGCGTGGGTTTCCTCTGGGTGCTCCGGTTTCCTCCACAGTCCAGAGACATGCAGTTAGGTTCACTGGCTACTCTAAGGCTACATCCACACAACGGCAATGAGATTTTTTTTTTTAAATATCGCGTCCACATGGGCAACGGATCAGTAAAATATCAGGTACATATGGCAACGCAACGCTTGCTGAAAACGATGCAATACACATGCCACACCTCTACGTGCGCTGTACGACGGTCCCATCGGAGACACCAGAACAATAGAAGAAGTAGACGCATGTGCATAAACCCCTTCTTCTGTAGCATCAGCCACATAAAGTTTTGATTATTAGTCAGTAGCGTAAAATAGTATCTATTGTCAAAGACACTTATTTATATTTCATATTAAAACATCTATGTTAATTAATACATAGAAAGCCTGGCCAGGCGCTGAACGTTCTTCTGCCTTCACTTTAAGAGAAATTCATGAGCCTAGGTTCTTCCCTGTCACTGTCACACGTGCACACCTTCTCACTCCCTGTCCTATGGCTATAGTCCCTTTAAATCACGTGCTCGTTTTTTGAATGGAGATGCGAAAAGAGGAATGAATGGGGGTAGATGAAAGCCAGTACGCCAACATTCTGAGATCCTCCAGAATTCTTTAATGGTCCGGAATAAATTGAATGCTACACGTTGATGGATTACTTTGTTCTTCTACACCCTTTTTGAGGAATGTATTGTCGGACTTAAACCAACATCTGAAGAGGTGAGATCGCTCCTTTTTTTTCCCTATTTTTGCTGGCGGGATTGTCATGTGGTTGTGACGTCATCGTAAACAAATCCGTTCTATTCATCCAGACGACTTCGCAACGGCGCCGTTGCCAGATTTTTCCACTCTGGAACCCGTTCTCAAAAGATTTCATTTTGGGGCACCCAAAACGCTGGTGCCGTGTGGACGCCAGGCCGAAACGCTAAACAATTTTATCAGATTCACCTGAATCCATTGCGGTGTGGACAGGGCCTAAATTGCCCACCGATCAAGCTTGGAGAGGGATGGGCTCTGCCAAGTTTAAATGCCCTAGACATGGACTGTTAAAATGTCATCAGTGGTGCCCCAATGGCCCTTGCGGGCTAGGGGAAGAAGAAGATAGCTTGCAAATGTTGTAGCTCAGGCAAGTGACCTTCCCCCAGAGCACTGGAGACATCTACCCAGTTGTAGTCATTCTTGTCTTTCTCCTTGCAACACACCTCTGCTGGGTGTAGGTGGTAGGGTGGGTAGTCTGTGGGTACTCTGACATGCTTTCAGTGTCTCCAGCCATGTGGCTCTCTGTTCCTCTACAACTCACCAGATTATGCTTGATGCTGTCTTTAAGCCTGGTATAAAAGGCCATTGGCTTTTTGTGGTTTTCTCCTGCCAGGATCTGGAGCTCTGCCATGTATTCTGACACAGGTTGGGCTCCTAGTTTTAAGTCAGTCCTCAGTCTGCCTCCCTTTCACTGACTGGATTATCAAAAACTTAACACAACAGGAGGTTGAAAGTTTCTATCCAGCCACACACTGGATCACAGTGTGTGGTGAAATCTATGATGGTGCCAGATGAAAGCCAGCAGTCTGATAATTGGCTTCAAAACAGCAAACCAGAGGTTTAATCATCAGATGAATGAGGAACACTTGAACTTCATATTTGCATATTTGTTATCCCATTGGTATCCCATCCACATCCAGGGTATATTCCCATCTCAAGTCCAGTGTCTCTGGGATAGGTTCTAGATACACAAGGAACCTGACCAAGAAAAAAAGCTGTTACTGAAGATGTTAAGGAATGAATGAAAAGGTTGTCTAAAACAATGCAGCAGTCTTGCCCAAGAACCCCAATGGGGTAGCTTCAGTGCCAGGATTTAAACACTCAGTTGTCTGATCAGTATTCTGGAGCCTAAACCATTGTGCCACCACTGATCACATCAATCAACCTGTCAATCAATCAACAGCTCATTTATCTTCTAAATGAGTAACAGAATGATTCCCCCTTTCTCTCATTTAATTATACATGGTAAGCTAGTTGATAAAAATCATTTACATGTGTTCTTTTTGGCAGATACCTTTATACAAAGTGGTTTTACATTTTGAGATGAGTATTTGAAGGTCCAAGGGCCAAGCATTGTTTCTCGAGCAGCTCTGGTATTTAAACTCACACACTGAGCGATCACTAACTCACAGCATTAAACACTGAGCCACAAATAATTTCAGTGGAAGCAGTGTGTTATTTCCTCTCATTGCCATGATAGCTATGACATTCTGATTTCTTGTTATGTGTCTCATGATGCTATTGTGTTAGTTTTTTATATCGCATTGTATTGACGTGTCTTTATTGATCTAATTAATTATTTTACAAGGTTTTCCTTACAGTAAGACTGAAGACTGAATACTAAAACAGGCTGATGGAGTCAGTTGGTATTATCTGTTTGGTTTTAGGGCTTTCACACTGCAGTGCTCTTTAATTACTGGATTTCAGATGTGTACAAAAGATAATCATCTTAACTCTCTATCTATCTCTCTCTCCTCCTTCTGTATCTTTGTCTGCAGGTGGCGGCATGATGCTATTATTTTTTCATGTGATAATATTCATGTTTGACTCCTTCACTGAGGCTTCACACAATACAACTGCAGGTATGAACATGTATAATTATTTTTCTTTTTGAGTGTTTGGGATATTGTGTGTGTGTGTGTGTGTGTGTGTGTGTGTGTGTGTGTGTGTGTGTGTGTGTGTGTATACAGTGCCCTCCATGATTATTTGCCCCCTTGTAAAGATTAGTAAAAAGGGTTAGAAAAAAATCCACCTTTTGGTGAAGTTGCTTCATCTCACACTGAAAAAAATTTGAAAAATCTAACCTTTAATTGTAATAAATTTATTCAGAGAAAAACAAATCCCTCATCAAGAAATAATTATTTTCAAACAAACAGAGGTGATTCTAGAGTCTGTTGTGGCCCCAAGCAAAAATTTCCAGGGGGCCCTTCTGACCAGTGTTCATCACCAATATGTTATAAATAATCTGACACCAACGAAAAATGTATGAAACCAAAGTTTTTTAAATTCCAAATGTGAAAATACAATGGTAAAGAACAATAAAAACAATAAAAAACAAAATAAATAAGCCCTTGGGCCCTAACTCTTGGGGGGCCCCAAGCAGTTGCTTGCCTTGCCTGTTCACAAGCTGCACATCTGCAAACAAACAAACAAACAAACAAACAAACAAACAAACAAACAAACAAACAAACCACATTGGATTGGAGTGTGTAGGAACTTTCAGGCTGTAATCCATGACTTCCTAATTAACTGGGGGACAAATATGAGGTGACATAGAGGCCAAATTCCCTTAGTCATCCATCAACATGGGAAAGATAAGACAATACAAACCAAATGAGGGAAAAGTGTGTTGACCTTCATAAGTCAGGGAATGGTTATAAAAATATAGCTACTTGCCTGAAAATGTCAATTTCTACTGTTAGAGCAAAGATAAAGAAGGGGACACCAACTGGAACTGTTACAAACTTGCCTGGAAGGTGACCCAAGTTTATTTTGCTCCCACGTACAGTGAGGAGGAGGGTAAGAAAGGCAGAAAAAATATCCCCAAGGATCACTGTTGGTGAATTACAAGAAAAAGTCAAATCTTGGAGTTTCCAAGTCTCCAAAACCACCATCAGACGACACGTTCACGCCAACAGATTATCTGGAAGGTTGACCAGAAAAAAAGCCTTTTCTGTCAGTTAACCACAAACAGAAGCACCTGAAGTTTGCGAAACGCTACTACAACTTTGACTGGAGCCGTGTTCTGTGGTCTGATGTAACAAAAATGGAGCTTTTTCTTAATAAACACTCAAGGTGGGTTTGGTGTAACAATAAGAATGGCTATAATGAAAAGAACCTGATCCCAACTGTAAAATATGGCGGAAGTTCTGTAATGTTTTGGGGCTGTTTTTCCTCCAAAGACCCTGGAAACCTTGTTAGGCTTCATGGACTCCATGAAACACCAGAACATATCTCATCTCATCTCATCTCATCTCATCTCATCTCATCTCATCTCATCTCATCTCATCTCATCTCATCTCATCTCATCTCATCTCATCTCATCTCATTATCTCTAGCCGCTTTATCCTTCTACAGGGTCGCAGGCAAGCTGGAGCCTATCCCAGCTGACTACGGGCGAAAGGCGGGGTACACCCTGGACAAGTCGCCAGGTCATCACAGGGCTGACATATAGACACAGACAACCATTCACACTCACATTCACACCTACGGTCAATTTAGAGTCACCAGTTAACCTAACCTGCATGTCTTTGGACTGTGGGGGAAACCGGAGCACCCGGAGGAAACCCACGCGGACACGGGGAGAACATGCAAACTCCACACAGAAAGGCCCTCGCTCGAACCCAGGACCTTCTTGCTGTGAGGCGACAGCGCTAACCACTACACCACCGTGCCGCCACACCAGAACATTTTAAATCAAAATCTGGTTGCCTCTGCCAGGAAACTAAAACTGGGTCGTCATTGGATCTTCCAGCAGGACAATGATCCAAAGCATATGTCCAAATCAACACAAAAATGGTTCATTGAGCACAGAATCAAGCTTCTGCCCTGGCCATCTCAGTCCTCTGACCTGAACCCCAGTGAAAACCTGTGGGGTGAGCTGAAGAGGCGAGAGCACAAGAGAGGGCTGAGGACCCTGGATGATCTGGAGAGATTGTGTAAAGAGGAATGGTCTCAGATGCCCTGCTCTGTATCTTCAACCTTATCAAATGTTATTGGAGAGACTCAGTGCTGTTTACTGGCAAAGGGAGGGCGTAGAAAGTACAAAGTACAACCCCAATTCCAAAAAAGTTGGGACAAAGTACAAATTGTAAATAAAAACGGAATACAATAATTTACAAATCTCAAAAACTAATTTTGTATTCACAATAGAACATAGACAACATATCAAATGTCGAAAGTGAGACATTTTGAAATTTCATGCCAAATATTGGCTCATTTTAATTTCATGACAGCGACACATCTCAAAAAAGTTGGGACGGGGCAATAAGAGGCTGGAAAAGTTAAAGGTACAAAAAAGGAACAGCTGGAGGACCAAATTGCAACTCATTAGGTCAATTGGCAATAGGTCATTAACATGACTGGGTATAAAAAGAGCATCTTGGAGTGGCAGCGGCTCTCAGAAGTAAAGATGGGAAGAGGATCACCAATCCCCCTAATTCTGCGCCGACAAATAGTGGAGCAATATCAGAAAGGAGTTCGACAGTGTAAAATTGCAAAGAGTTTGAACATATCATCATCTACAGTGCATAATATCATCAAAAGATTCAGAGAATCTGGAAGAATTTCTGTGCGTAAGGGTCAAGGCCGGAAAACCATACTGGGTGCCCGTGATCTTCGGGCCCTTAGACGGCACTGCATCACATACAGGCATGCTTCTGTATTGGAAATCACAAAATGGGCTCAGGAATATTTCCAGAGAACATTATCTGTGAACACAATTCACCGTGCCATCCGCCGTTGCCAGCTAAAACTCTATAGTTCAAAGAAGAAGCCATATCTAAACATGATCCAGAAGCGCAGACGTCTTCTCTGGGCCAAGGCTCATTTAAAATGGACTGTGGCAAAGTGGAAAACTGTTCTGTGGTCAGACGAATCAAAATTTGAAGTTCTTTATGGAAATCAGGGACGCCGTGTCATTCGGACTAAAGAGGAGAAGGACGACCCAAGTTGTTATCAGCACTCAGTTCAGAAGCCTGCATCTCTGATGGTATGGGGTTGCATTAGTGTGTGTGGCATGCGCAGCTTACACATCTGGAAAGACACCATCAATGCTGAAAGGTATATCCAGGTTCTAGAGCAACATATGCCCATCCCATCCAGACGACGTCTCTTTCAGGGAAGACCTTGCATTTTCCAACATGACAATGCCAAACCACATACTGCATCAATTACAGCATCATGGCTGCATAGAAGAAGGGTCCGGGTACTGAACTGGCCAGCCTGCAGTCCAGATCTTTCACCCATAGAAAACATTTGGCGCATCATAAAACGGAAGATACGACAAAAAAGACCTAAGACAGTTGAGCAACTAGAATCCTACACTAGACAAGAATGGGTTAACATTCCTATCCCTAAACTTGAGCAACTTGTCTCCTCAGTCCCCAGACGTTTACAGACTGTTGTAAAGAGAAAAGGGGATGTCTCACAGTGGGAAACATGGCCTTGTCCCAACTTTTTTGAGATGTGTTGTTGTCATGAAATTTAAAATCACCTAATTTTTCTCTTTAAATGATATATTTTCTCAGTTTAAACATTTGATATGTCATCTATGTTCTATTCTGAATAAAATATGGAATTTTGAAGCTTCCACATCATTGCATTCCGTTTTTATTTACAATTTGTACTTTGTACCAACTTTTTTGGAATCAGGGTTGTATTAAATGCAGAGATGTTGATAATAGTGGCACGTGTGTTTTTGTTGAAAATAGTCATTTCTTGATGAAGGATTTGTTTTTCTCTGAATAAATTGATTTCTAGTAGAGGTTGGATTTTTCTCAGTTTTTCAGCGGGAAATGAAGCTACTTCACCAAAAGGTAGATTTTTTTCCGAGCCTTTTTACTAATCTTTCCGGGGGGGGGGGGGGGGGGGGTAATCGTGGAGGGCACTTCATATATATATGTGTGTGTGTGTACAAAGTTCATCCATTTTTCCCCTGGATGTCTAAGTTCCCTCATGTCTAATTTTTCTCAGTCAAATTAGTGCTATCTGGAAATGAAATTTCGATCACGTCCTTTCAGGCGCACCCTAATTGGCTGCTTCCTATCTCAAACACTGCAGGCCTGGCTCGGCTGTTTCGTCCTTTTAGTCCAGCTAATGAATCACAATATCAACACTATTAAGCTGCTGAAAGCCGTAATACACAAATACATCAGCGAGTGTGTAAATCATTTATAGCATCATATTTGTACAAAATGCCAGAGGCACTATATTCGTGTAAATCTGTCAATGGTTATACTGGCTTTTCTACATTAGTGACATTTATAGCAATAACAGAAATATAAACACGATCATTTAGGTGCCTTTATAATATACTTATGTGCAAAATACTTTAAAAAATACAAAATTACTTTGTAAGCTTGCACACATAAGCACTTATACTTCCAAACATACACACACCTCCACACTCTTACTGGCCTCTCCTGGCTACTGGTGCTGGACTAGATGATTACTGTAATTAGTTGGTGACATACAAGGTGAGCGAGGCTGTAATAACAGACTAAAGCAGCTATTACTTGCTCACTCTTAGCATGATGAAAACCTGAGAGCCTCAAGGGAGCTGTGCCATTTGTACGAGATTGGACGCCAAGGACTAAAATGCCTGGAAAGAGCGTGATATTTTAGTGGCCATATATGCTCTGTTATTATGTTCAGCTCTCTCACCCAGAATCAATTTTCCTGTCTGATTTAGTCATCTGGTTTCAGTGGTTTGGTACGTTCCCATGTAATGCCGGATGAAACATAGCTTCCTCATTCAATTACAGGAGAGCCATGGGCATAGCAGTCCTTACTCATTTGGCTTTATGGCTTTGGTAAAATCCAGTGCCTTGACACACAGCTGTCGTTTTTCACTCTTGAGCTTGGATTGGAAGGGAAAGTGCTCCACCTGCTGCTCAACAGGCATGCTATACAGTCTTTGCACATAACTTTGGTAAACTAGAAGACAGAAACAAGACGTTTGGTTGACTTAAGACATTTTAATACAGCCTTTGGGGAGGATACAGTTTTGGGTTTTTTCTGGCTGCATTTCTGTTCTAAACATATCTGAATCTAGCAGTACTCATCATGGCCATAACAAGCTATGTTATGGTACTGTATGGTAATGTACTGGATGGTAATGTATGGTATGGTAATGTACTAAACCACTGAAACCAGATGACTAAATCAGACAGGAAAATTGATTCTGGGTGAGAGAGCTGTATATAATAACAGAGCATATATGGCCACTAAAATATCACGGTCTTTCCAGGCATTTTAGTCCTTGGCGTCACCAAGGTTTAATGATGGTATGAGTTTTTGGTGCTAGGAGGAAAAAAACTGCCACTAGTTTGTTTTAGGTAAAGTGTAGACACTAAAAAAGGTAACATACTTTCTTGTTAATTACTGTACATGACACAGTGGTGTGGTGGTTAGCACTGTCGCCTCATAGCAAGCAGGTTCTGGGTTCGAACCTAGCGAGGGACTGGGGCCCTTCTGTGTGGCGTTTACATGCAGTCCAAACCAGTCAGCTAATTTATATACAGCAGTGTAAACAATATAGTCACATATTGGTCAAGCACACATAAGCGTGAATGAGGGTTTATGTTAATTAAGCATTATTTCAGAGCCTGTAAGTCAAGTCAAGTTGATTTTTATAGCGCTTTTAACAACAGACATTGTCGCAAAGCAGCTTTACAGAAAATTAAAGGCTTTAAACATGAGCTAATTTTATCCCTAATCTATCCCCAATGAGTAAGCCTGTGGTGATGGTGGCAAGGCAAGGAAAAACTCCCTCAGATGACATGAGGCAGAAACCTCGAGAGGAACCAGACTCAAAAAGGAACCCATCCTCATCTGGGTGATAACAGACAACGTGATTATAAATAACTTGCTTCTATAACCTCACAAAGTCTAACTGTGAAACCAGGAAATTCATTATAGTTTGAACATGAAGTCTGTTTTGTTGATGTTATAAACTCTTCATTGATGGAAACTTGAGTGTAAAACTGTTCATGACAACCGCAGTCCTAAAGTTAGCAAGTCAACTGTAGTCCTCAGCCATAAAAGCATTACTGTAAGTGTCCAGAGCGTCTTCCAAGTGCAACTTTTGTCTGTCCATTTGGGGCCGTCCTCAACAGGAGCAATGCGATGAGACTCCAGCCAGACGTAGGGCATCGGGATGGATCAGGCAGGTCCGAGGAGCAGCAGAGGTCAGCATCTTGGTCTCTGGATCGACATGTAACTCAGAGGGACAGACAGAGTGAAAGGGGGTGGGGGGAGACAGGTTGATAGATATACCCAATGTCACCTAATGAATAAGAACAGTATACATTTTGTGCTGAGTGTAAGCAAGGACTCCGGCAAAACTAACTATGACAGCATAACTAGGGGTGGGACATTAATGCGTTAATTAAGATTAATTAATTTCAAACAAATTAATTCGTTAAAAATATTAACGCATTTTATCACAGTTTGCATGCCAAACAACCCAGAACCGTTGTTAGTGCACCGTGTTATGGTGCGACAAATACTGATGCACACAGTTGCAGTTACAGCAATGGAGCTTGAAAGCGCGCCGGGTCTGCTGGACGGTAAATTTATATTCAAAAAACGGAACTGTTGATAAAACCACAGTTTATTGCAAACTGTGCAGAAAGGAGTTTGCTTATCACAGAAGCTCGTCAACTTTACGGTACCATTTAAATGCCAAGCATGTCACCGCGATTACTGAAACAGCTGCAGCTCGAGGTAGCAGTTCTGGTCAGCAGTGCAAACTCAAAGAAATGGCTGGATTCCAGAAGAAAACGAGCAGGGCAACATCGGAAAATTTAACGAACACACTGGCCAAGTGGATTGCCCTGGACTGCAGACCGCTATCGGTGGTACAGTAGAAGACAAGGGTCTACGAGATGTATTGCAGATTGTGGCGTGTGATCCAGAAGGTAACAACTAAAATGGTTAGTAAAATGGCACTGAAACTTTAGTCTCTTCAATTTTGGACAGGGACCTTACCTTTGTTTACTATTTTGAAATGAAATGCAATTTGTTTTTTCCAAGACACTTTTTAAAGCTACTTAAACCTTAGTCTCTTCAATTTTGGACAGGGACCTTACTATTTACTACTGTTTACTATTGCAAAATGAAATGCAATTTATTCTTTACAGCTATTAAATGAGCTTGAATCTAAAAATCATGTCTGTGTATTATTTGAACTCTTCACATATTATTTAGTTACATAAAATAAATGTTGCTTTTGGGGCAAATACGGTAGTGCGATTAATTGAGATTAATTAAGATTAATTAATTACAAAGCCTGTAATTAATTAGATTATTTTTTTTAATCTAGTCCCACCCCTAAGCATAACTAAAAGCAATATGGTGTCCCACAAGGTTTTGTTTCAGGCCACCTGTCATTTTTCATTTATATCCATCCTCTTGAACATATATTTGTAAACATAAGGTTGGCTTTCACTTCTATGCTGATGACACATAATTATAATTTTGGCTAGACTCAGGAACCCAACTTTGCAAAATGGAAGACTGTGTAGTGTAAGAGATATAAAAGCTTGAAATAGAAATGTCCCCATATATTCTGAAAAATTGGAATACAGTTTGCAGTAAGGGGACGTACAGTTTTCACCCGAGAGCTTGATGGCTGTTCTGTGAAATGTACAGCTACAATTAAGAAACCTAGATTCTTGTTTAGTATTTGATTTCCAAGTTAATAACGTCTCTGAAATGGCATATTATTATTTGGGAAATGTGTATATAGACGATATTACACAGTTGCGGGAAGAAATGAAGTTTATCTTTGAGTGGTGAATGTATATATTACAAGTGAGTGAAGTGAACAAGTGATATATTTTTTCAGCACGAGAAGATAAACTTCATATCTTTGTGCCACCGTGTAATGTTCTTTATATTATATGGACACACACACACACACACACACACACACACACACACACACACACACACACACAAAAACGCAAGTTAATCAAAATAATTTTAATTTTGAACCAGTTCACCATTTATTAATTCACCACCAGTTCACGTCTAGTTAGTGGGAAAACACTGGGAGTGATATCATCGGAGTCAAATATCGGGAAATATGTCACTCAGACCCGTGATGCATTTCATATGAAAAATTTCAGTTTTTCAACATGAGACGATCAACTTCATATCTTCAAACCGTGTGATTTTCTTTTTACTGTATCGACACATTCACAAAGTCCCCAAATTTATCTCATTTCATTATCTCTAGCCGCTTTATCCTGTTCTACAGGGTCGCAGGCAAGCTGGAGCCTATCCCAGCTGACTACGGGCGAAAGGCGGGGTACACCCTGGACAAGTCGCCAGGTCATCACAGGGCTGACACATAGACACAGACAACCATTCACACTCACATTCACACCTACGCTCAATTTAGAGTCACCAGTTAACCTAACCTGCATGTCTTTGGACTGTGGGGGAAACCAGAACACCCGGAGGAAACCCACGCGGACACGGGGAGAACATGCAAACTCCACACAGAAAGGCCCTGCCCGGCCACGGGGCTCGAACCCGGACCTTCTTGCTGTGAGGCGACAGTGCTAACCACTACACCACCGTGCCGCCCCCCCAAATTTATCAAAACAATTAATCGAGTTCCTCACGAGTGACATATAGAGATTTATATCACAGTTTTGGTTCTCCATATCCCAGATGGAGCTCATATGAAAAATATGGATGGTGTATTTCCCAGTAAAACACTCATGTCTATGTAATATTTAACAATTATTCCATTAAATTGAGTCGTACATGAGCTAACAGCCGAAGAGGTGCGCAGCACTGGGTTGGTTCTAAGCCATGTATGACGAGATTGAGTGGAATAACTGTTTGAGTCCATCTGCACTGATCACTTTATTTTCAGGACTGTATATACAATTATTACAATCTGTACAATATCTGCTCACGCTGCACTTTATTTTACTGGCTTGATCACTTTGCACATAGGTACGTAAATACACTTAGTACAATTGTACAATATCCGCCTACACTGCAATTCCCCTTCTTACTTTATCCTGTATTTTATTTACTTTATTTATATTATTATTTTTTACTGCCGATGTTTTATCTGAGTGCTACCAAACTAAGTTTCGTTGTATAACTACAATGACAATAAAGTCTTATCTTGTCTTATCTTATCATTCACTGGATTTTGAGAAACAGAGCATTTTTATTATCCCCTGCCCAAATGAAGTTTGGGCGGGGGATATAGAAACTGGTTCCATCCGGCTGTCCTTCTGTCTGGTCACGTTTTCGTTTCCGGGCCATATCTTTAAAACTACTGAAGATGTCTTCATGAAACTTTGTATACATATCAAGCAACATGTGAACTGGTGCCTTTTGCTATTTTGGATTTTTGAAAAAAATATATTTTTCAAATTTTTACATAAAAAATAGATTTTTACTTAGTTTCTAAGAGCAATGTTCGTTTCCGGAGCATATATCCAAAACTATTCATGGTACGGATTTGAAACTTGGTATACATGTTAACAAGGTGATGTAGATGTGCCTTTTCATACTAAGAAATTTGAGAAATTTTAATTTTAGTCTTAGGGATAGGTTTTGTTTCCGGAGCAGAACCTGAAAACTATGAGTGGTATGGTCTTGAAAGTTTGGTATATGTGTTGATTAAGTAATGTATATGTGCCTTTTGATACTAAGAAATGTGAGAAGTTTTAATTTTTAGGTCCGGTGGGTTTATGCCATGGGCTGCTGAGGTCAGTGTAAAGAGGTAGGGTTGGTTTCCTGCAGCAGAACTTGAAAAATGTGACAAATAATATCTTGAAACTTGGTATATAGTTGGTATATAGGGCGGGGGATATAGATGACTCTGTCTTCTTGTTTTTATTGTTTGCAAATTCAATAAATAAAAACTTTATACAAAATGTCCGACAAAATCATTGCTGCTTAGAATGTAAACAAACCGGCGAAATGACTGTAGCAATTTGTGAAAAATGCTATAATAATAATAATTCTTGAAAAAAAAAGTTCTTACCATCAAATACTTTAATTCCATATTGTGTTGCTCTTTTTTATTTTTTGGGGTTTTGTTCTCAAGTAGAGTTTTTATTTCATCCTTGGTTGGTTGAGCAACACGTGTCGCCATTTTGTTTTTCTCTACTCACGGTATTGAGCTGATAGCCTAGTAGTAGAGTAGCCAATCAGAGCATGCAATTGCTCATATCCAGTGAATAATAGATATATACTAATCCTACATGATTATATGTCATATAGTCATAAGGAAGCCATGGCCTAATGGTTAGGGAAGCAGCTTTGGGACTAAAAGTTTGCCAGTTCAATTCCCTGGACCATTAGGAATGGCTGAAGTGCCCTTGAGTAAGGCATCTAACCCCCAACTGCTCAATGTACTACAGACATATGTTAATCCTGCACAAGCATAAGATATATAGCCATATGCTAATGCGGGCGGCACGGTGGTGTAGTGGTTAGCGCTGTCGCCTCACAGCAAGAAGGTCCGGGTTCGAGCCCCGTGGCCGGCGAGGGCCTTTCTGTGCGGAGTTTGCATGTTCTCCCCGTGTCCGCGTGGGTTTCCTCCGGGTGCTCCGGTTTCCCCCACAGTCCAAAGACATGCAGGTTAGGTTAACTGGTGACTCTAAATTGACCGTAGGTGTGAATGTGAGTGTGAATGGTTGTCTGTGTCTATGTGTCAGCCCTATGATGACCTGGCGACTTGTCCAGGGTGTACCCTGCCTTTCGCCCGTAGTCAGCTGGGATAGGCTCCAGCTTGCCTGCCACCCTGTAGAACAGGATAAAGCGGCTAGAGATAATGAGATGAGATGAGATATGCTAATGCTACATCATGACAAGACCCATAGATGATACGTGATAAGACATAGACATATACTAATCCTGCACAAGCACAAGATATATAGCCATATGCTAATCCTATGTGATGATAAGTCATATAGATGTATGCTAATCCTACATGATAAGACATATAGACATATGCTAATCCTTCACGATGATAAGACATATAGACTTATGCTAATCCTGCACCGTGTTCCTGGCTCGCTGCACTGTTGTCTCTTTACATTAGCTTCAGAATGTGGCCTCAGGATTTTATACCAGGCAAAAAGGCAGAGTATGTTTATATTTCCAGTTTCATTCATGCTCCACTGGGTGCCGATTAAGCTGTGCATTGACTCAAAAGTCTTGCTTATGCTGCTCAACTTTAGTGTGTCTTGATGATCTCCCGAGCAAAGTGTCTGTCCTGAGTCACCTTAAACCCTCGAATGGTGTTCCAGAGAACATTAGGAACATTTGCACAGGTTCAAGAACATGTACTTGTTTAACTTTGGCAATAATTTATGGGTCGTTTTAAATCTAGTTTTGTTGAACATACAGTCAACAAAAGTTTGCCAGTTCAATTCCCTGGACCATTAGGAATGGCTGAAGTGCCCTTGAGTAAGGCATCTAACCCCCAACTGCTCAATGTACTACAGACATATGTTAATCCTGCACAAGCATAAGATATATAGCCATATGCTAATGCGGGCGGCACGGTGGTGTAGTGGTTAGCGCTGTCGCCTCACAGCAAGAAGGTCCGGGTTCGAGCCCCGTGGCCCCGTCAGCCATTCCTAATGGTCATGAACTGTAGTCATCAGTGAGTTCATTAGTGACTGTAATTTCTTTCCTTACTGTTTTGATGTTCTAATCATTTACTTTGAGATTTTTGTGATGAGAATAATCACAGTCTATAATCACAGAATAATCATAATGTATATTTAAATAATATCGGCTGGTGTTGAGTGGTATATCATATATATTCCATTCAGCTAGCATGACACTGAACGAGTCGAAGGAATATATCTGATATACCATGAAAAATGTATTATTATTATTATTATTATTATTGTACATACATACATACATACATACATACATACATACATACATACACATTCCTTTTGGGTGTTCAACGCATCTTTCTCTTTCAAAATTCTCTCAAAATCTTCCGTATTTAACAAAACAAACCTGGCGGCCATGTTTGTTTACAAATTGTCACAGTCACTTGCTAGCGGGGAAGTTTTACGTCTCTGATGTGTGATGTCATGTTGTCTTGACAACCATGCAGTATCATAAACCATATTCAATGCTCATTCTCCATTGGGTCGAGTGACGTAATACACGTAGGATAAGCAATATGCTAACAATATTGCATGCTATCGAACCTAATGAATGAAACCCGCAAGAAGGGAACAGAACACGTTTTTATTCCATCGAAAAAGTGTCCTGTGTATGTATAATAATATAGTATAGCGTATATTATTAGTATTATTTTTATTATGTGTGGTTCGTCTTTACACTAATAGATGAGGTATGAGGTTACTGTGCTAATATACAATATTTAAATATAACAGAGTAAAAATAGTGATTGTCTGAGGATCCGTGACAACTAAGAGCTCGAATACATCATTATCACAATCGCTCTGTCATTTCCCTCAGGCTGTGCGATCATTCGTCCACCCAGAGATGGAGGGATAAGATACAGAGGCCTGACCCAAGAACAGGTAATAGGTTATTTCTGAATGTTTGTGAATACCGTACTTCATGAATGTGTTTAGATGTAGTGGATCATCACTGTTTGTTGTGTTTCAGATCCGCAGCGTGCAGGTCTTACCAGTGGACTATGAGATTGAATATATCTGCAGGGGGAACAGGGTCATCGTGGGGCCTAAGGTCAGGAAATGCCTTCCTGATGGCACCTGGACTGATCTCAACCAGCGCAGCAAGTGCTGTAAGATCAATTTTGAATCCATCCATAAATATTAGTGTGCCAGACATTTTTATTTATAGGATCGCCAGAACCTGGCGACTTGTCCAGGGTGTACCCCGCCTTTCGCCCGTAGTCAGCTGGGATAGGCTCCAGCTTGCCTGCGACCCTGTAGAACAGGATAAAGCGGCTAGAAATAATGAGATGAGGATAGCTAGAGCGCAGCCAAGTGGCATCAGATGTATGCTTTCACCTACGCAGCTGTTGTGAACCATCTTAAATATGAAGGCTTCCATTTGGTCATTTCAGCTTGTGTTTTCATTTATATACATGATAATTATTAAAGCATGTGATTTGCCAGTAAATACTGAGAGACCCTTAATTCATTTCGAGATGTCAAGCTTGTCACTGTACACAGCTCTGGGCTGAAATCTGTTTTGGACGCTCCATCATGGCAACTCACCAACATTAGAAATACCACAGAGGAGACTGACAAGGAAATAATTAAATGATTAGCATAAGTATGACAGTTATTCATAGAGATGAGTGTGTGGTATTGGACTTTGTACTGATGCAAGCTGGGTAGCACTGCTGCCTCACAGCTTTGATGATCCAGAGCACGGGATGGTGTGGAGTTCTCCCCATGTCAGTGTGAGTTTCCTCCTGGTTCTCTGGTTTCCTCCCACCTCCCAAAAACATGCCAGTAGGTGGATTGGTGAATCTAAATTGCCTCTAGCTGTCAGCTATTGTCTGAGCTGTTGAGCTATACTGCTCACTATCATCATCATCAACATTGAAGCATTCAAGGTCCTCATCATCACAATCTTCATCTGTGTCCTCAAACCATCCTGAGTCCACTAATTATCATCTTCCTATTCTTCATTTCCATCAAAATCCTCATTTTCCATCACCACTTTGCCTTATCATCATCATCATCATCATCATCATCATCACCATCATCACCACCACCTTCATCATCCCCAACACCACCATTTTCATTACCATACCATCATCATTATTATCATAATCACCACCACCACCATCATCATCACCACCACCGTCATCTTCATCACCACTATCATCATCATCATTATCACCACCACCACCATCATCATCATCACCACCACCATCATCTTCATCACCAGTATCATCATCATCACCACTACCACCATCATCATCACCACTACCACCACCACCATCATCATCATCACTACCACCATCATCATCACCACTACCACCACCACCATCATCATCATCACCACCAACACCATAATTATCATCACATCATCACCACCACTTCCACCACCATCATCTTCATCACCACTACCACCATCATCACCACCACCACCATCATCATCATCACCAGTATCATCATCATCACCACCACCATCATCTTCATCACCATCACCACCACCACCATCATCTTCATCACCAGTATCATCATCATCACCACTACCACCATCACCACTACCACCACCACCATCATCACCACTACCATCATCTTCATCACCATCACCACCACCACCATCTTCATCACCAGTATCATCAGCAGCAGCACTACCACCATCATCATCACCACCACCACCGCCATCATCATCATCATCACTACCACCATCATCATCACTACTACCACCACCACCATCATCATCATCACCACCAACACCATAATTATCATCACATCATCACCACCACCTCCACCACCATCATCTTCATCACCACTACCACCACCACCACCACCACCATCATCATCATCACCAGCACTACCATCATCTTCATCTTCATCATCATCATCATCATCATCATCATCATCACCATCTTCATCATCATCATCATCACCACCACCACCACCACCATCATCTTCATCAACATCATCGTTTTCATCACTGTTCACAGATCCCAGGCATGTTGCAAGCTTGCTTGCCTCCATGTTCCTGTGTGGTGGGGAAATAAAAGTGTCACACACCTGCACATTTCTCTTCATTAACCAGAAGAACTTTCTCAACTTTCAGGAAAATAAATGAGCTTCAGCACAATACAGATAAAGCGTCTTCCAGATTACATTTACCTTTTAATTTCTTTCCTGTGAGTGTTAACATGGTGGAAAATTATATAATATCAGAGATGACACACATTACAATTGGTTTTCCAGAGTCAATATAAATCAGTCATTCAATTTATAATAGAAATATTGGTAAAAACCTTGATAAGAAAACACACACACACACAGGGCCGTTGACAGCTTTGGCTGGGCCCGGGACAAAATAATCTGAGTGGGCCCCCCCACACACACACACATACGCGCGCACGCACATCGCCACACAGCAACCACCCACACCCAACCCCTCTTTTTTTCAGTGTATTTTTTTGTCTTGTTTTTCATAAACGTCCTTTCCTTACTCGATTTAGAATGTTACAAAAAAAATTGACACCCTCCCAACCACGTAACATTAGCCTATCTGACCTGGGGGCTGACACGTTTATTACGGATAAACCAAAAGGATTACAACGTTCCCTGGATATAGAACTGGACCGAGAAGATTTCAAAATCTTAACGTGTAAGCAACAACAATAAAACAGAGGTTGTTTTATTCATTTAGGGCTTATTAGGCTACTTTCATTAATTGCGCTTTTCATACAGGCCTATCATTTTTCACTTGAGCAAGGGAATTGTTTGAAGAGTATCCAGTCTAAGCGAAAGTTTAATGTTTTGCAACAGACTAACCTCAAAACACCCCATTTATAGCCCATTCGTTACATTAAACTCTATCTAGCTGGCAATTTCACATGCCGTCGTATCTACACGGGATGATTTCCAACAAAATAAGGTTTAATTAACAAGAGGCAGCGTTCCACGGGCTTTCAGCTAACCGGAGTCCAGCTCAGCGCAGCTCAGCAAGCGTGCCTAAAACATTTGGATATGATTGTGGGCCAATGTGCTATTCTTTGCTTCATTGAGATATATGCAACACAGTGTTATTAAACCGATATGTTTATGAAATAATTCAATGCCCTGTGCATTTCAGTGTTCACTCAGTGTACCCTGCTATCCCCTACTTTATAATTATGAATGGCGCGTCGTGCATGCTGGGGTTACATTACGGGGCTGGAAAAAAGTTATCTGTGTCTTACCTGGCTCAGCTGCCCCACTGCCTTCACCACCTGCTGCATCATCTGAATCTTTTCTAAAATATCTATGCAGTGAGCCCCTGAGGCTCTTGGCTTCTTCATCTCTTTTTCTCTTTTCTTTTCTTTGCTCCTGACTTGTGCATGTTGGCAAACGGGCTCGTACGCCTATTGTCGAAGCGTTATGATGGAATAGTGCCGTGTTATTTGGCGCCTTAATCAAAGACCAAACCATTTCTGCATTAGGGGTGGTAGGTGGGTTCTTGAATCTATTTTCGAAGACAATAAAGGCAAAAGAACCAGAAATCATTCATTGAATGCAAATATAGCACATTTTTCTCCCCCAAATCAACACATTTTGAAATGAAACAGAATGATTAATGGCATCTTCATGAGGGACCAGTTCTGGGCCCCCCCTCATGCCTGGGCCCGGGACAAAATACCCTGTTGTCCCCCCCTGTCGACGGCCCTGCACACACACACACACACATATCTTTAAGCTCCCAGGAGCTGTCAGTGGGCCCAGATTTGTATTTCGTACTCTCCTAACTACACACATTTTCTGTTTAGTTTCAGTTTAATGAAGGAATAATTTCTCAGAGTAACTGAACGTTATACGACGGTTTATTCTGAACATGCAGTCTGACTGGTTATTGTGTTCATGTTCATCATATTTATATCAACAGTAACAGGTGAGGTACTCCAAGCTATTTTCAAATTAACAAATACAAACACATTAAAAATTGATATACTAGGAAAGATATCATTTGACATATGCATTATTAATTAATATTATCATTACGATTATTAAAAATCAGTAGCTTTGAGCATGATTTGTCGTGAATCTCTGGACCCCGGATGGCCAAACGATGGCTCGGAGAATGGCTTGGGCCTGCTGTTAATGCAATACATTATCCTACCACTAGATGGCAGACAAACTCAATAAAAGTCAAAGCCGCAGTGATCGTTATTGTCATTTCAACCATATACAAGTATACAGAGAGAACGCATGGCGACGCTCAGGGTCCACAGTGTACACATAGTGCAAATAAGACAAGACATTGTGCTCAGATAGACAGGACAGCACAAAATACAAGCAGCATTGAATGTGCATTTACATTTGTGCAGTACTTTTACAATTGTGGATAATTAGTGTCGTTTAGATCGGAGTAGAGTAGCACAGTGGTGTAGTGGTTAGCACTGTTGTCTCACAGCAAGAAGGTTCTGGGTTCGAGCCCAGCAGCCGGCGAGGGCCTTTCTGTGCGGGGTTTGCATGTTCTCCCTGTGTCCGTGTGGGTTTCCTCCAGGTGCTCCGGTTTCCCCCACAGTCCAAAGACATGCAGGTTAGGTTAACTGGTGACTCTAAATTGACCGTCGGTGTGAATGTGTGTGTGTGTGAATGGTTGTGTGTCTCTACGTGTCAGTCCTGCGATGACCTGGCAACTTGTCCAGGGGTACCCCGCCTCTCGCCCATAGTCAGCTGGGATAGGCTCCAGCTTGCCCATGACCCTGTAGGACAGGATAAGGGACTACAGATAATGGATGGATGAATAGATCGGAGTATACAGTACAATATCAGCATGGATTCATAGCTATAGAAACATATAATCAGTGATAAGGACGCTGATGATTCGAAAAGTAGATTCTAACACGCACTGGCCACTTTATGAGGAACGCCCATCCACCTGCCGTCTTATGCAGTTATCTAATCAGCACAGTGCATCAAATCATACAGATACAAATCAAGAGCTTCAGTTCATGTTCACAATGTTCAAACATCAGAATGGGTTAATTGTGATCTCAAAGTGTGACTTTCTTTCACTGTGGCATGGGTGTTGGTTTGAGCCCAATGGTTTGAGTTGGTTTGAGTATTTCAGAAACTGCTGATCTCCTGGGGTTTTCACACACAACAGTTTCTAGAGTTTACACAGACAGAATGGTGCAAAAAACAAATAAACATCGAGTGAGTGAGTGAGTGAGTGAGTGACAGTTCTGTGGATGGAAACCAACGGAAGAGTTCAGAGGAAAATAGCCAGATTGGTTTGAGCTTTTTTTGCCAGGAAGGATATAGTAACTCGGGTGGCATGGTGGTGTAGTGGTTAGCCCTGTCGTCTCATGGCAAGAAGGTTCTAGGTTTGAGCCCAGCGGCCGACGAGGGCCTTTCTGTGTGGAGTTTGCATGTTCTCCCCGTATCTGCATGGGTTTCCTCCAGGTGCTCCGGTTTCCTACACAGTCCAAAGACGGACAGGTTAGGCTAACTGGTGGCTCTAAATTGACCCTAGGTGTGAATGGTTGTTTGTCTCTATGTGTCAGCCCTGCAATGATCTGGCGACTTGTCCAGGGTGTACCCTGCTTCTTACCCATAGTCAGCTGGGATAGGCTCCAGCTTGCCTGTGACCCTGTACAGGATAAGCGGCTACAGATAATGCATGGATGGATGGATGGATGGATGGATGGATATAGTAACTCGTATAATCACTCTTTACAACCGTGGTGAGCAGAAAAGCATCTCAGCATGCAACAGCAGAAGACCACATTGGGTTCCACTCCTGCAGCCAAGAACAGGGATCTTAGAATCAAGAACAAGTTCCTATTAAAGTGTCCGGTGAGTGTAAGTGATAAAATAATTGCAGTCATAATAGTAAAGAATAAATATTAGGATTGTCTTTTTTTTTTTTTTGCGAGAGTTCAGTGTGTGACTGTGTGTGAAACAATCCTTTGGATAAAGTGGCCGTGCATGAGGATTATGAGGGGGTTGTGATCTAGGCGTGATCTTCAAGTCAAGCTCAATACGAATTCATAACTGTGTTGGATAAATTTATTTCCAGTACTGTGAGGGAACCTGCAGCCGGAGCTGAAGAACTGAAAACTTTGACTACACAGTTTGTAAAAATGCCCGATTGTTTAATTTTATAAGTACAGTCTTGAACTGTTCAGAGAATATAATCACACCTTTTTTTTTTTTTTTTACTTTTTGTACCAAAATGAAAACTGTACTAAAGTGTCCTGCTCAGGAGTGGAGTAGAGAAGCTTCCAGACAAGTTGCTGGTGCGCAGAATTAATTTATTTACCCCAAACAATTTTATTTCACTACATATACTGAAATTGTTTTATAGGAGAGGAAATGGGTGATGTTAAACATAGAAATTTGTTTGTCATTTCTTTGCATTGCGGGCAGCACGGTGGTGTAGTGGTTAGCGCTGTCGCCTCACAGCAAGAAGGTCCTGGGTTCGAGCCCCGGGGCCGGCAAGGGCCTTTCTGTGTGGAGTTTGCATGTTCTCCCCGTGTCCGCGTGGGTTTCCTCCGGGTGCTCCGGTTTCCCCCACAGTCCAAAGACATGCAGGTTAGGTTAACTGGTGGCTCTAAATTGACCGTAGGTGTGAATGTGAGTGTGAATGGTTGTCTGTGTCTATGTGTCGGCCCTGTGATGACCTGGCGACTTGTCCAGGGTGTACCCCGCCTTTCGCCCGTAGTCAGCTGGGATAGGCTCCAGCTTGCCTGCGACCCTGTAGAAGGATAAAGTGGCTAGAGATGATGAGATGAGATTTCTTTGCATTGCATCTTTAACACGTAAACAGATCATGTTAGATCATACATTTCTGTATATTTTCCACAAATTTTAATATCTGCGAAACGCATGAATCCAATTTAAAGCAAAACATTTAACCAGTATTATTAATAATATCTGCTTAATGGGCGGCACGGTGGTGTAGTGGTTAGCACTGTCGCCTCACAGCAAGAAGGTCCGGGTTCGAGCCCCGGGGCTGGTGAGGGCCTTTCTGTGTGGAGTTTGCATGTTCTCCCCGTGTCCGCGTGGGTTTCCTCCGGGTGCTCCGGTTTCCCCCACAGTCCAAAGACATGCAGGTTAGGTTAACTGGTGACTCTAAAATTGACCGTAGGTGTGAATGGTTGTCTGTGTCTATGTGTCAGCCCTGTGATGACCTGGCGACTTGTCCAGGGTGTACCCCGCCTTTCGCCCATAGTCAGCTGGGATAGGCTCCAGCTTGCCTGCGACCCTGTAGAAGGATAAAGCGGCTAGAGATAATGAGATGAGATGAGATCTGCTTAATGCTATTTTTAATAAATAGCACTCTGTTTAAACATACAGATGACCTACTGTTACTGCTGGTGTAAAATCCTACAATAATGACAGGTAGATGTTCCTCCTGTAGCTTTACCACTTCCTCATTCAGCCAAATGAGCCAATGTGAAAGTAGATTTCCATCCCTGAGATAATCTACTGTTCCTGTATTGTTTACTAGAAGTGTATTGGGAATTATGAACACTGGTGTCTTAAAGGCTGTAAAGGAAAAAGCAAAGAATAAAAATAACTAAAAGTAACAAATATACGATATACTGTCTATATCTACATCTCTGCAGATATTGATTATTTATTCTATCCACATTCACCGGATATGAGCAATCGCGCGCTCTGATTGGCTACTCTACTACTAGGATATCAGCTCATATACTGTGAGTAGAGAAAAACAAAATGGTGGAGCGTGTTGCTGAACCAACCAAGGATGAAATAAAAACTCTACTCGAAAACAAAATCCTAAAAATTATCATCAAGTATTTAAAAGAAACAGAAATAACTAAAAGCGCATTATTTTTATTTATTTATTTATTAAACCCCTCCCCCACCCCCACACACGTCTCCTGTTCCACACTCCAGCCCAGTCGGTGGCGGTAATGCACCTTTAAGTTGTTTTATCAACCACCAAAAAAAAACCCTAAAGAAGAAGAAGAAAATACAAAAAAGCAAGAAAATATGGAATGAACGTCTTTGATGGTAAGAACATGCATCTTTTTTTAAATGTTCAAGAATTATTATTATCGCATTTTTCACAGATTGCTACGGTCATTTCGCCGGGTTGTTTACGTTCTAAGCGGAAATTATTTTGTCAGACGTTTTGTATGAAGTTTTTATTTATTGAATTTGCAAAAAAATAAAAATAAAAATGCTCAGTTTCTCAAAATCCAGTGAATGTGGATAGAATAAAACAGTTATTCCACTCAATCTCGTCGTACACGGATTTTAGCCAACTCAGTGCTACGCGCCTTGTCGGCTATCAGCTCATGTACGACTCGATTTCGTGGAATAACTGTTAATTATCTAAATGTATAATTTACTCATATGATGTGTGTAACTCTTTCACTGCCAAACATACAGTCCATCTTAAAATCAATGTAAACGCAAGTGTTTTATTAAAGCAGTTATTTCATTCCAGTTCATACAAAGGGGGGGAAAGCTTGCAATAAATAACTATAACCTGGAAATTTGGATATAGTGTCCACCTTTAAGATACATACACTATAATGGACAAAGGTTTATGGACACCTGATGATCACATCCATTATGTGTGTGTTGAACATCCCATTTAGTAGTTCCTTTGCTGTGATTTTTGGCAAACCATGTCTTCATGGAGCGTGCTTTGTGCACAGGGGCATTGTCATGCTGGAACAGGTTTGGGCCTCTTAGTTCTAGTGAAGTGAAATTGTCATGCTACAGCATACAGAGACATTCTAGATAATTGTGTGCTTCCAACTTTGTGTTTTGGGGAAGAACCACATATAGATGTTGATATAATTTCCAGACCGGAATAATGTGTGGAGATGTGGAATTGTGGCTCATAGATTAGTGGTGGATTTGGATGTAAGTCAAGACAACAATGCAGGACTCACAGAATAGGCATGATTTCACTGTGGTGTGTGTGTGTGTGTGTGTGTGTGTGTGTGTGCGCGCACATCAGTGCTGCCATGTGCACAGGTTTGGACCTCTCTGGAGAACGGTCGTGTAGTGATGTCTCCGCCCGGGCCAGCAGTGGAGGGCACCGTGCTGAGATACAGCTGCCTGAGTGGCTTCATCCTCGAGGGCAGGAACACGACACAGTGTACTAAACTGGGCACATGGGACTCGCCCAAACCCACCTGTCGCTGTGAGTTTCAGCCTCTGCATTCCGTGTGTGTGTTTTTCAGCTTTCAGCTCTGCTTTCAAAATGTTAATTTTTAATGTATTTTCCATTTCCTCCTTTCTTTTAATATAGACAACAGACACCACACAGGTAAGAGCTCACGTTTTATATTATTTATTTCATCCTCAATAACTTACAGCCAGGCCACTGCGAGCAAAAAAGCTCAAAGCTATTCAAAGCTATTTGATGTACAACCCTGATTCCAAAAAAGTTGGGACAAAATACAAATTGTAAATAAAAACGGAATGCAATGATGTGGAAGTTTCAAAATTCCATATTTTATTCAGAATAGAACATAGATGACATATCAAATGTTTAAACTGAGAAAATGCATCATTTAAAGAGAAAAATTAGGTGATTTTTAAATTTCATGACAGCAACACATCTCAAAAAAGTTGGGACAAGGCCATGTTTCCCACTGTGAGACATCCCCTTTTCTCTTTACAACAGTCTGTAAACGTCTGGGGACTGAGGAGACAAGTTGCTCAAGTTTAGGGATAGGAATGTTAACCCATTCTTGTCTAATGTAGGATTCTAGTTGTTCAACTGTCTTAGGTCTTTTTTGTCGTATCTTCTGTTTTATGATGCGCCAAATGTTTTCTATGGGTGAAAGATCTGGACTGCAGGCTGGCCAGTTCAGTACCCGGACCCTTCTCCTATGCAGCCATGATGCTGTAATTGATGCAATATGTGGTTTGGCATTGTCATGTTGGAAAATGCAAGGTCTTCCCTGAAAGAGACGTCGTCTGGATGGGAGCATATGTTGCTCTAGAACCTGGATATACCTTTTAGCATTGATGGTGTCTTTCCAGATGTGTAAGCTGCCCATGCCACACACACTAATGCAACCCCATACCATCAGAGATGCAGGCTTCTGAACTGAGCGCTGATAACAAATTGGGTCGTCCTTCTCCTCTTTAGTCCGAATGACACGGCGTCCCTGATTTCCATAAAGAACTTCAAATTTTGATTCGTCTGACCACAGAACAGTTTTCCATTTTGCCACAGTCCATTTTAAATGAGCCTCGGCCCAGAGAAGACGTCTGCGCTTCTGGATCATGTTTAGATACGGCTTCTTCTTTGAACTATAGAGTTTTAGCTGGCAACGGCGGATGGCACGGTGAATTGTGTTCACAGATAATGTTCTCTGGAAATATTCCTGAGCCCATTTTGTGATTTCCAATACAGAAGCATGCCTGTATGTGATGCAGTGCCGTCTAAGGGCCCGAAGATCACGGGCACCCAGTATGGTTTTCCGGCCTTGACCCTTACGCACAGAGATTCTTCCAGATTCTCTGAATCTTTTGACGATATTATGCACTGTAGATGATGATATGTTCAAACTCTTTGCAATTTTACACTGTCGAACTCCTTTCTGATATTGCTCCACTATTTGTCGGCGCAGAATTAGGGGGATTGGTGATCCTCTTCCCATCTTTACTTCTGAGAGCCGCTGCCACCCCAAGATGCTCTTTTTATACCCAGTCATGTTAATGACCTATTGCCAATTGACCTAATGAGTTGCAATTTGGTCCTCCAGCTGTTCCTTTTTTGTACCTTTAACTTTTCCAGCCTCTTATTGCCCCTGTCCCAACTTTTTTGAGATGTGTTGCTGTCGTGAAATTTCAAATGAGCCAATATTTGGCATGAAATTTCAAAATGACTCACTTTCGACATTTGATATGTTGTCTATGTTCTATTGTGAATACAATATCAGTTTTTGAGGTTTGTAAATTATTGCATTCCATTTTTATTTACAATTTGTACTTTGTCCCAACTTTTTTGGAATCGGGGTTGTAGAATTTAATCCAGTAGCGATTTTAAAGGAGTAGACGGTGATACACACACTAGACTGCTTCAACACCATGCACACACAGGGGATTGTACAGTTTCAAAACGGGATAAGTGGCAAAAGACAGTTGACTCAGTTCACTAAGGTTTTAATGAAATGTCTGTGACGTACTTTGGTCAAAATACGACAAGGATAAACACCATAGTTTTCTTCTCACCCTGCCTGAACAGCCCTGTTTAAAACGGCCAATTTGAGTGCCTGTCCCTTTAAATGATAATGAGCCACTGATCACAACCCCCCCTCTTCCCCCAGCCAAGCAGGTAGCACTTTCTTCGTGAATATTCATTCACAAAGGCAGTTCTCAAGCTATGAGTGGAGATACTCAGATGAGGGGGCGAGATTATTCTAATGAGCTCTGCTTGTGACATAGAAAGAGGAGCCGAATCTGAACGGCTTGTTTTTGAAGCTCATGTTTTTTTAAATGGGCAGAAGAAAAGAAACTGACTGGGGTCTTATTTCAGAGTTTGTTGGTTGGTAGACATTCCAGATACCCAAATATAGTTTTTCATAATAATAATAATCTCATTATCTCTAGCCGCTTTATCCTGTTCTACAGGGTCGCAGGCAAGCTGGAGCCTATCCCAGCTGACTACGGGCGAAAGGCGGGGTACACCCTGGACAAGTCGCCAGGTCATCACAGGGCCGACACATAGACACAGACAACCATTCACACTCACATTCACACCTACGGTCAATTTAGAGTCACCAGTTAACCTAACCTGCATGTCTTTGGACTGTGGGGGAAACCGGAGTACCCGGAGGAAACCCACGTGGACACAGGGAGAACATGCAAACTCCACACAGAAAGGCCCTCGCTGGCCACGGGGCTCGAACCCTCTTGCTGTGAGGTGACAGCGCTAACCACTACACCACCGTGCCGCCAGTGATAATAATAATAATAATAATAATAATAATAATAATGAGCCCTTTAAAATGGAACTAGCTGACCCTTTCTGCCAAAAGAGGGCATTGGTGAGTCTTGGAAGTTTTCTCTTCTCTAGGTGGCAGTATGATGACGTAAAAGTTTTACAAAGGAAAAATACTTAGATCATTTTAAATACCATCATTTAAAACATGTTTATTTAGATGTTGACTTACAAGAAATTCACAGTCAGACCAAATTCAGTCCAGTAGAGCTTTTACTGAAGCCTCCTTCTTCTCCGTGCTCTCACGGAAGGCGGTCGCATTTCTCTGCTCTCCTCTCCTTTTTTTCCTGCTTGTGCTCTTTGTTTCATCTCGTCTGCCTATACTTTTTTTTTTTGAGAGACTCTCTCCGCATTGAATTTCTAAACTAAAAAAGCATGGATTTGATAAACTGGTCTCCTAACAAAATTGACACAGTTTCTGGGTTTGGGGGAACCCACCTGTCCTGCCGGAACGTCTGTGGAGGACAGTGGAGATATCTACCTATTCGGAACCATGATTACCAGACTTTTGCTGATTGGATTAGGCATTGCCCTGGTATATCGAGGAAATCAGACAACGGTGACAGCTGTTCAAAGCTCCACAAAACTGCCCGATATGATTAAAGCGGTGGGCAAAGCTGTTGGCACTCAGACTGTGGCTATAGAACTTGAACCACAAACATGGTTGTCATCTTGGAGACGCTTTCGGCTTTGCAAGGAATAAGTATTTTGGAGACCAAATGGAATTGAATTGAACAGAAATGGACAGAAATGGACAGATATGGATGAAATGGACAGATATGGACGAGTGGTGAGGACGTGTAAAGACTGTGTCTGTTCGAAAAACCAAACAATCTCTATCTTATCAACATTCGGCTCCCTGAACAGCACCGGCCTCGATCAAGGCTGTTGCTGGGGAAACATTTCCCCCAGAAGGTCACTGCTGGGAGACACTCTTGCATTCTTCGCATTCTTTCCCCAATTTTCCACGGTTGCCGTTTTTCACCCCCAGTGTGACAAGCGGGTGCGTGACCAGCGCCGCTTGCATGGCTGCAGGAGCGGATGGCTGCTTGCTTGCGCTGGGTTACCTCTACCTCCTCCCCTCCTCTCCTACCCCCTTCCCCCTTCCCCCCACCCCTGATTGCCCCCTCCTTCCCCCCCTTCCCCCCCTCAAGTCCCATGTTTTAAAGTGTACTTGTGTTATCGTGTGCTTGTGCGGAGGTTTTTTAAATGGTCCCACACTGTACTCCTGATAGGAGCATAGTGGGGGGTGTTCTTTTTTTCCTCATCTTTCCTCATGTTACTACTGTGTTTCTTTTTCTTTTATCCCTGTCTTCCTGTCCTGTTCCCCCTCTGTAAGGACAGGTTGATGGTCAATTTCACTGGTAACAGTGACAGTAAAGGATTCATTCATTCATTCATTCATTCATTCATTCTATATCCTCTACTTTATTTTCAGAATTATTTGGGATTCATCAGTTTTAAGGTTCTGATATTGTGTCAGGAGGAGAAAGAGCATTAAGTAATTCCGAGGGCTCTTTTTAATGCCCCATGATACACAAAGTACATAAAAGCTAAATGTTATGCCTTTAAACGATCAGGAAAGGAAGTAATTTAGTTATGTTAAGCTGAAATACTGGTGATTGTGTCATGGCTGTTAGCTGAAATGAAGAAATATAGTGTTTTCTTTCATGTCTCAACAGATGCCAGGGTTTATTATTATTGAATTTTACTTCAGTGTCATTCTGACACAACAGTAATATTTCTGGAAGATTATAACCAGGCATATCATTATAGTCTATCACTTCCAAATTACCCTTGGATCTGCTTTCTGGGGCATTAAAAAGAGCCCTCTGAATTACTTAATGCTCTTTCTCCTCCTGACACAATATCAGAACCTAAAAACTGATGAATCCCAAATAATTCTGAAAATAGAGTATATACCGCAGGCTTCATTCGACTGCACATGTTCTTTGTATACACTCAGGGCTCTAAAAATATTTTAGATCTCGAGCGGCGGCTACAATTATCGACAATCCATAATTATCGACGCCGTTTCAGATTTACCAATAAAAAACAATTTTACAAAGCTGAGTTTCAGTTACAACAGTTATTATTGGTTAATTAATCAACCGGAAGACCCACCTTGCCCTTTGATCTTGTTGTCCGATGACGCAACTCGTTACCTGAGATGGAATTTTTTTAGCACGATCAGCAATTTGATGAAAACCCGGACATTATCATCACAGGTAAGCATAGTGGAAAGATCATGGACATGCTTTTACTGATCAAACTCACCAATATTTCATGATCTCCTCGTCAAAACCTACTTTGTTTCTTACTCTTTCATTTGACAACCGTCATTTTGTATCTAAACGCGCGTTTGAGAAGTCACGTGCGTGAGGTGTCGATAATAGTGATCACTTTCACCGGTGTCCACCATTATCGACACCCTGTGGAATTAAGGGACATTTACAACTGTTATTGATCGATCTTTATGTAATATTGTTGAAGTAAATCCACAGGGATTTACATTTGCGATTTAGGAGGTATGAGAGCTCTACTTCTTTCATAGAAGCCAGCAATATAGAAACAATACCATTAAATTTATACACTCACCAACCACTTTAATAGGAACTTGTTCTTGATTCTAAGACTCCTGTTCTTGGCTGCAGGACTGGAACCAAATGTGTTGTTCTGCTGTTGCATGCTGAGATGCTTTTCTGCTCACCACAGTTGTAAAGAGTGATTATATCCTTCCTGGCAGCTCGAACTAATCTGGCCATTTCCCTCTAACCTCTCTTATTAATGAATGAATGAACCCTTTATTATCACTAGTCACAAGTACCAGCAAAATTGACCATCAATCTGTCCATTATTACATACACACAATCGACAGAGGGGGAGTAACAGGACAGGAAGACAGGGATGAAAAGAAAAAAATACAGAGTAACATGAGGAGAGGGGAGGAGAAAAAAAGCAACCCCCACACTATGCTCCTGTGAGGAGTACAGTGTGGGAGCATTAAAAAAACCTCAGCACATAAGCACAAAATAACACAAGTACACTTTACAACATGAAAACTCGGGACTTGAGGGGGGAAGGGGGGAGGGGGGGCGATCAGGGTGGGGGTAAAGGGGGGGAGGGGATAGGGGAGGAGGTAGAGGTAACTCAGCGCAAGCAAGTAGCCGTCCGCTCCTGCAGCCATGATGGCGCTGGTCACGCACCCGCTTGTCACACTGGGGATGAAGCAGCGACCGCGGGAAGAAGGGGGAGGAATACGAGAGAGTCTAACAGCAGTGACCTCCAGGGGGAATTGTTTTCCCAGCAACGGCCTTGGCCAAGGCCAGTGCTGTCTAAGGGAGCCGAAAGCAGATAAGATTGGGCTTGTTTGGTTTTGGGTCGAGCAGACGCATTCCTTTACACGACTACTCTGATTGTCCGTTTATCAACAAGGCATTTGTTTCCACCCACAGAACTGTTACTCACTCAGTGTTTTTTGTTTCTCGCACCATTCTGTGTAAACTCTTGAGACTGTTGTGTGTGAAAACCCTAGGAGATCAGCAGTTTCTGAAATACTCAAACCAGTCCATCGGGCTCAAACCAACACCCATGCTACAGTGAAAGAAAGTCACACTTCACTGTGAGATCACAGTTTTTCCCATTCTGATGTTTGAACATTGTGAACATTAACCGAAGCTCTTGATTTGTGTCTGGATGACTTGATGCATCGTGCTGCTGTCAAGGGATCGGCTGATTAGAGAACTGCATCAAACAGCAAGTGGATGGATGGGTGTTCCTAATAAAGATTTCTCATGAAAGTCTTTAAAACTAAATGGTAAGGGCTTATTTTAACTACAATACATTTGTATGGCCAGATGATATCAAATTGATATCTTTATAGCAAAGATGCATGATACAGTAAAGCTAGTGAGATATACTGTATCTTGATTTAATGACTAAATATATAATATATACACAGCAGTTAACAGGCCTTCACATCATGCAAATTTAAAAGAAAGGTTTGAAAGTGTGTTATATCATCTTTATTATTTTTGTCATTAGACCATCGATAATTATATGGTTCTGTTTCATTAATCAGATTTTAGTTTACTGAGCCATGAAATTCGTGACCTTCAACACAATCGAAGCAGACATAACCTTCCCAACTTTTTTTTTAGTTTTATGCTTTAAAGCAATATTTTGACATAGAAATACTTAACATAAAAAACATTCTCCCATATATTGAATAGCATACAAAATCATATTTATAATATACCCTTACATGTGTTGTACATTGCGTAATGAATACACACAGATTACTGTGATGAAGTCTTAGGCACATGCAAAGAAATGCGGTACAGTAAAGATGCCTTCAGAAATAATGAAATTAACTGTTTTGACATAAAATAAAGCAGTAAACAGTAATAAAATAAATAAAGTCATTATCTGGTGGAACAAATCTTTGCTTTAAAAAAAAAAATTAGTCTCTGGTACAATCTGTGCAGTTTTATGAGAAAATTAGCTGCCAGCTGAGCATGTTGGAGAATCTGCTGTAGTTCATCTGGAGAATTTAACCGTCACAAACCTGTCAGCCTTCATCATGTGTTTTTATTTGGAATGCAGTCTGTTATGTAGTAATACATTGTTATATATTTTTGTAACAGTTTTTTGCTGGAAAAGTTATGCTTGGAAATAGAAAATGATTTTGTTCTGGGATGGCATGGTGGTACAATGGTTAGCACTATCACTTCAGAGTGAGAAGGTTCAAGCCTTTCTGTGTGGAGTTTGAATGTTCTGCTCATGATGGTATGGGTTTCCTCCCACAGTCCAAAGACACATGGATTATGTAGATTGGCTACTGTGAATGGTTGTTTGTCTCTGCTGTTTTTTTTTCTTTTTTGGTGCTAGATGAAAAAACAAACAAAAAACAACAACAACAACAAGACAGAGTCATCTATATCCCCCGCCCTATATACCAACTATATACCAAGTTTCAAGATACTATTTGTCACATTTTTCAAGTTCTGCTGCAGGAAACCAACCCTACCTCTTTACACTGACCTCAGCAGCCCATGGTATAAACCCAGCGGACCTTTGGTCCAGGTGAGCTAAAAGTTAAAATTTCTTCGTATCAAAAGGCCATGTGACTGTAAGAGAGAGACTGTAAGATGACATCAATCCCTTTGATTTTATCCTCAGAGAGAGGATACTGGTTAACATAAACAGGGAGCAGATGTTTCAGCTTAGCTTCATAAGGAACACAATGAACCAGGCCTACCTCATCCTTCTGTTCAGCCCAAAGAGAGGAGGGGATTTCAGCCAAAGCCGTAGAAGGGTCAGCAGAGGGAATAACAGGGTTTACAGAAGTCATGCAAACAGCAGAGATATTTGGTACAGTCACATGTGAAGAAAGATAAGATAAAGCAGGAGGCAGCGAGTCAGGAGTGCAAATAGTCATCTTGGATCCCTGAAACGAAATGGATAAATGTAACAGACTCATTAGATCCCGTCCCATTAAGTTAAAAGGACACTGTGACATCAACACAAAAGAGTGATGTTTACGAAGTGCTGGGTCAGCGGGACAGGTTACCAGTAACGGAGGAGTGCAAGGGGAAGAAAAAGGGACCCCATCA
Organism: Neoarius graeffei; assembly: GCF_027579695.1. NCBI lineage: Eukaryota > Metazoa > Chordata > Actinopteri > Siluriformes > Ariidae > Neoarius > Neoarius graeffei. The sequence goes on along the minus strand of NC_083590.1, from coordinate 23,917,266 downwards.
ATTCCCACAGAGCGAACGGTTTTGTTAGACATCGGACCCTCGTATGACTTTCCCACCGAGGACATTGTAGCACCAGTGTCAATTAAGAAAGGGAGCACCTTTCCATTCACAGCTAATTCTACAACAGGCAAATCACTAGCTAAATAAGAGTCGAAAGAACAATGTATCATCATAGGGTCACAGCTCTGTAGGCAGCTCTATGCTCGATATGGGCCTACGCTCGCTGTAGGCGAAGCAAGAGGAGGAGGGGGAGAAGAAGGAAGAGACACACCACGCTGAAGATTAGAAGAAGAAGAAGCAGCTCTTTGCCGTGCCCTGTCTTCATCTGCTCGTTTCTTTCTACACTCGCGCTTCCAATGCCCTTCTTTACCACAATAATAGCACAATCTATCACCGGGGAATCCCTTATTCCCCGCCCTGCCTTGTGGAACACCCCAATTCTGTTGTGAGTAACCACTAGCAACAGAAAGACAAGCCACCTGCTTAGTATCCAAAAGATCATCTCCCTCCAAAACTCTAATCTTTTCCCCTAGAGCTCTCACTATCATATTACTCCGGTCACTCAAATGATGTTTCAACACCTTCTGTACATCAGGACGACAATTATTCAGAAATGTCGAGATAAAGAGAGGATTGCTTTGCTGCTGGTTCAGTGGCATATTTCCCAAACAAGTCCACGTCTCGCTAAAGCGTGTCAAAAACTTGGAAGTGAGTTCAGCCTTCTCCTATTTACAATTAGTAACCTGTGAAAGATCACGGCTAGCCTGTCTTCGTGAGAGCAGATAACGCGTCAATTGTTCCTTTAATTCTGCCATAGCTCTATCAGTGTCTTTCCAGTAAAACTTCATTACTTGTTTGGTCGTGGTCTGACCGTTTTCTTCCAGCTTCATCTCAGTTATCTCATACTCATCATTCTCGGGCTTTAAACAAGGTACAGCGGCTAGCAATGCATTTTCATCATATCTATCACTGAGAACAGCATGCATGAGAAAACGATAATCTGCACCAACCATTTGTTTGTGCCTGCACATTCTTACGAGCATGTCTACAAAGTTGATTGGGTTGTTTATCGAAGGCAACAACTTGATAATGTCTTTTAATTCTGATGCTGAAGGCGGATTGATCTTAAATCCTCTTCCTCTTCGTGCCCACACACAAGCTGTGTTTATTTCATCGTCAGAATCCGTATTAGATTCGTTTGTCTCGTTTCTTCTGCTCATTACAGTTTTCCTTCTAGCGCCTGTGTTATGAGATACGCTAGGAACGTTATCAGCGGGACATGAAGGGTTCACCGGTGTATCTACAGGAATGTTTCTTGTTTCCTCGAATATCAGCGGGGGAGCAGAGGCTATGGATCTAAATAAAGCAGGTTTCACCTCTGCATTGCGCTTAGGATGTGGTATTGAATTCTTCTGTTCTTTCGTCTCTTTAATTCCATGAAAATTATCCCAAATTGGCTTCATTTTAATCCACTCTAAATAACCTTTGGTCATGTAATCATAATCCCATTCTGGGTTGCCAAATCCTTCATATATCTGTTTATATGCCGAAGCGAGATACTCTGGTCTAAAAGTCCCTGCACGAGGATAAATTAACCGAGACTGAAATTGTTTCCCAGACCAATCGGCTAAAAGGTCCAACCAAGGAGCAGTATAGAGTCCCAAATCACATCGATTCATCCAATCCCGTGGAGTGTCTTCAGAATCGGGTCTGAGTACCTCTTTACTACAACTACACCCCATGGCCGCACGAAGGAATCAAAGATTAAGCGCGCTCTTCTCGTGACCGCTCTCCCCTGTGGAGTGTCTTCACGAAGCTCACCGTCCCGTAAACAAATTATTACGAGGTTTACCAGCCCAATCCCGTGGCTCTACCAGCCCCGTCTCGTCCCGTAAACAAGAGTCTAAAAGGTCTAATCTAATCTCTAAAAAGTCTACGAGGTTCCTTACGTCCCGTGCCTCTACACGAGGTTTACCTGAATTACGGGTCTCTTTTTTTTTTTGAAATTACTACCAACCAGGCGGTCAACCAATCAATAACCAATCAAATTATAAATTAAATTAAATAATTTACTCACCTGGTTGGCAGTATCGCACTTCTGACACCAAATTGTTGGGTTCGCCCAGAAAGAGACCCTGGATTCCTTCATGAATGCCTTTCCCTCGGGCCCGAGGTGGACGAATCAACAGCTCGAACACAGACAAGGGAACACGTGAGAGTTGTTCACATGCCAGTTTATTCGCTCAGTCACTTCGTCCAAATGAAAACATTTTTGGAAGCATCTTATAGTGTTTCTGTGTTTATGTTTTGTCTTCATGTGTGTGTGTGTGTATGTAATGGGTGTGTGTCTATGTGTAAGCGTGTAATGATCTTGAATCAATCATAATATAAAAACATATTTGCTGACAGTAAGGTACAGATAGATATCAGAGTTTTGGCTTATAATCAATATTATGTCTGATTCTTCGTGGAATAGTTTGGAATGTTAAACATAGATAATGTCTTGCCTACAAAGAAGGTCAAAAAACACTAGTTTGCACAGAAAGGATCTTACTAATTAACAGGAATAATTCTTAATACATGAATGTGTGTTAAGTCAGTAAATTACATCTTGATTCCATCATCATAAGTAAAATAACAAATAACAGTATGTCTTTCATAATGCTAAAACAAGGAATGTTATAAGAGAATAAACATAAAAGAAAAATAAGAACAACTTAACCACAAGAACAGTGAGAATATGTCTGAAAGAGAGAGAACAATTAAACAACTAACAGGATTAAACTCATAACTAAATCAGGTTAATGCTTTTAAACTAAAAATCCTTAGAATCATAAGATCTTAATTATAATTATAATGTCATTATGAAACTAATCTAGAACTATAAAATTAACATTAATCACAGAATGCATTCATTAATTACGGGACCTATAAAACTAACATTAATCATTACAATAGTATATTTCAATATATTTCAGTATATTTCATAGCTTTTATGAAGCTATGACCTAAGGTTCAACTGAATGAATTAACATGATCATGAACTTTAATTCTACCATTTCAGAGTGTGTATGGGTCGATCTGACACTGAAACAGACCTTCAGACACTTCTCTGTTCAAAATACACATTCATAAACAAAATGTTCCCAAACAATGTCCAGCCGGACCTAAGGTCATTTCAAACTAAATTTTGACACAGAATAAGCTAAGAATTACTATTTCACTAAACTTACATATACCTACATATATCCTGATTTAACCTACTGATTCTGATTCATATTCTGATCATAATCTACACATAATAAAATTTGACCCAACAGGCAGATATACATTACTTACTCAACACATATACCAACCTTCAAGACCATACCAGTACCACTCATAGTTTTCAAGTTCTGCTCCGGAAACAAAACCTACCCCTAAGATTAACCTGAGAAACCTAAGTCTGAAATTGTTTCAATGGAAACATGAAAAATTAAAATTTTGCAAATTTCTTAGTATGAAAAAGCACATCTACATCACCTTGTTAACATGTATTCCAAGTTTCAAATCTGTACCATGAATATGTTTGAATATATGCTCCCAAAACGAACATTGCTCTTAGAAACTAAGTCAAAAACAATTTTTGTGTAAAAAATTTGAAAAATACTTAAAAAAAAAAAAATCCACAATAGCAAAAGGCACCAGTTCACATGTTGCTTGATATGTATACAAAGTTTCATGAAGATATCTTCAGTAGTTTTAAAGATATGGCCCGGAAACGAAAATGTGACCGGACGGACAGACGGAACCCATTTCTATATCCCCTGCCGAACTTCGTTTGGGTGGGGGATAAAAAATACTTCCACTAGTTTGTTTAAGCTAAAATGTAGACACTAAAAAAGGTAACTTATTTTCTCGTTAATTACTGTGCATAACAACTTGCTTGATGGTACAGTGGTTAGCGCTCTCATGTCACAGCAAGCAAGTTCTGGGTTCTAACCTGGCACGAGACTGGAGCCTTTCTGTTTGAAGTGTACATGATCTCTTCAAGTGCTCCAGTTTCCTCTCACAGTCCAAAAACGTGGATTTGGTCAACTGTCTACTCTAAATTGCCCAAAGGTGTGAATGTGAGTATGATGGTTGTTCGTCTCTGTGTTTGCCCCGTGAGAGATTGGCGAACTTTCCAGGGTGAACCCTGCCTCTTGCCTGAAGTCCGCTGGGATTGACTCTATGACTCTGTAACAGATACAGTGGGGCAAAAAAGTATTTAGTCAGCTACCAATTGTGCAAGTTCTCCCACTTAAAAAGATGAGAGAGGCCTGTAATTTTCATCATAGGTACAGTTCAACTATGAGAGACAGAATGGGGGGAAAGAATCCAGGAAACCAGGAAATTGTAGGATTTTTAATGAATTAATTGGTAAATTCTTCGGTAAAATAAGTATTTGGTCACCTACAAACAAGCAAGATTTCTGGCTCTCACAGACCTGTAACAACTTCTTTAAGAGGCTCCTCTGTCCTCCACTCGTTACCTGTATTAATGGCACCTGTTTGAACTCATTATCAGTATAAAAGACACCTGTCCACAACCTCAAACAGTCACACTCCAAACTCCACTATGGCCAAGACCAAAGAGCTGTCAAAGGACACCAGAAACAAAATTGTAGACCTGTACCAGGCTGGGAAGACTGAATCTGCAATAGGTAAGCAGCTTGGTGTGAAGAAATCAACTGTGGGAGCAATTATTAGAAAATGGAAGACATACAAGACCACTGATAATCTCCCTCGATCTGGGGCTCCACACAAGATCTCACCCCGTGGGGTCAAAATGATCACAAGAACGGTGAGCAAAAATCCCAGAACCACACGGGGGGACCTAGTGAATGACCTGCAGAGAGCTGGGACCAAAGTAACAAAGGCTACCATCAGTAACACACTACGCTGCCAGGGACTCAAATCCTGCAGTGCCAGACGTGTCCCCCCTGCTTAAGCCAGTACATGTCCAGGCCCGTCTGAAGTTTGCTAGAGAGCATTTGGATGATCCAGAAGAGGATTGGGAGAATGTCATATGGTCAGATGAAACCAAAATAGAACTTTCTGGTAAAAACTCAACTTGTCGTGTTTGGAGGATAAAGAATGCTGAGTTGCATCCAAAGAACACCATACCTATTGTGAAGCATGGGGGTGGAAACATCATGCTTTGGGGCTGTTTTTCTGCAAAGGGACCAGGACGACTGATCCATGTACAGGGACGTGCGCAGGATTATAGAGGGGCAGGGGCTCAAAGTCAGAAAAAGGGCAGCAAGTGCATGATTTTTTTTCCCCGGTCCTTTCCAAAATATGGAAATGTAGAATTAAAATGAACGTACTAATAGGAAGGTAAGTACTTAGCTATGTGTCCTGTGTTGGTGAAAGTGATATGCAATTGCCATTTCTTTTGTCAGCAAAATTGTCACTCACATTATCATAGGCTTGGAAGACATGCAAAGCAATAAAACACTGGTGCATTATTCGGCTTTTTTACTGTTAAAGATTTAACATTGAACAGTGAAACCTGAACTTTGAACAAATAAGTAAATAGCCTAATGGACAAAATGATAAAAATCAGTCCTTCCTCTCATAAAGTAGAAGCCTAACATTCCAGGGGCCTTAAAGCAGTAACGATACTTGCATGTACACCGAAGCACGGCCGAGGCAATCGATTGTTAACAGTAACAGGTCAGGTCACGTCAGTTAACAAGCAGATTATTAAACTACAGAGACTTAAATTACTCGCACAAATGTCAGTAGCCCTACAAACGCCCAAATGTCATGTACATACAGTTTGAAAGGGCGAACTGTTAGACCATAACTCACATGTTCAAGCTACCTCACTGTCACGTCTCCTCTGTTATCATTGTGGCAGCGCGTGCAGCGGCTTCTTCCCTCTCACTCCCATCCATGCGCGCCCTCTCTCTGGCCGCGCGCCCTCTCTCTGGCCGCACTCGAATGGACAGAGAAGCGGCAGCTCAACGCACACAGCCACCCTGGATTACAAGAAAATTGGTAGATTGCCGTGGAGTTTTTGTACCGCCGTTGTTTTAAACTTCTAACAGGACTGTATTATTTATTATTAGGATTATTATTATTATTATTTTAAAAGGGCAATATTTAATTCGAGGCAAAAAGGGCAGGGGCTCAAGCACCCCTAAAGCCCTATGTGTGCACGTGCCTGTCCGTGTAAAGGAAAGAATGAATAGGGCCACGTATTGTGAGATTTTGAGTGAAAACCTCTTTCCATCAGCAAGGGCGTTGAAAATGAAACATGGCTGGGTCTTTCAGCATGACAATGATCCAAAACACACCGCCCGGGCAACGAAGGAGTGGCTTCGTAAGAAACATTTCAAGGTCCTGGAGTGGCCTAGCCAGTCTCCAGATCTCAACCCCATAGAAAATCTTTGGAGGGAGTTGAAAGTCCGTGTTGCCCAGCGACAGCCCCAAAACATCACTGCTCTAGAGGAGATCTGCATGGAGGAATGGGCCAAAATACCAGCAACAGTGTGTGAAAACCTTGTGAAGACTTACAGAAAACATTTGACCTCTGTCATTGCCAACAAAGGGTATATAACAAAGTAGTGAGATGAACTTTTGTTATTGACCAAATACTTTTTTTCCACCATAATTTGCAAATAAATTCTTTAAAAATCAGACAATATGATTTTCTGGATTTTTTTTCTCATTCTGTCTCTCATAGTTGAAGTGTACATATGATGAAAATTACAGGCCTCTCTCATCTTTTTAAGTGGGAGAACTTGCACAATTGGTGACTGACTAAATACTTTTTTGCCCCACTGTAAATTGTATAGATAATGGACAGTATGTATGGATGGATTTTATTCTGATGCAATAATGCAGAAGTCATAAAATAAACATCTATTTAAAATTTTGTACTAAAAAAACCAGGATGCCTAAAACATTTCCACGGTACTGTGTATGGACATGTTTCTAGTCAGACCTTCACTGAACATTGGACCAGAAACACTTGTGTCTTCAGAATGAAGGGTTTTATGAACTATAAAATGAGTTTTTTTTTGACAAACCATGACAAATATAGAATAATTGTTATAAATGCTAAAAAGTGTGAAAAATGACCTGTTCTTTAACTGTGTAGCCAATCCTGTCCCCTCAACCCAAACTTCACATCTCTTTGGATGCCGAAATGGACACAGCGATAATTCTTCAAATATTTGTGTCTCTACTAAGACTGAGAAAATCCTTAACAACATTAAACCAAAGTGAAGTAAAGACACCCTGTGTCTGAAATCACTCACTACTCACTATATAGTGCACTATATAGTGAGTTCACCATTTTCTAGTGCTGTCCGAATGTATAGTAAGAATTATTACACCCTATATAGCGGACTCATAGTATCCCACAATGCATCGTGAAAAGTAGTGTACAACCAATGGTCACTAACTAAGCAATATATCCCATCATGCATTGCAGTCACGCTGAAAGAAAAAAGTGTGTTGGGGTGAACGGATGGAGGAAGAACCACATTATAAATGGACATTCAAGTACAATTAAAAATAGTAAGAGAATAGAAAATAAGCTCAAATAGAATAAGACAGATATAATACAAGAATAAAAGTTAGAGTGCAGAGCGAGGAATTAATCAAAAGCCTCAAATTTGATTGAATAAAAGGCAGCGACAAAGAAAGAAAGCATTCAGCCTTGATTTAAAAGAACTGAAAGATGCAGCAGACACAAAGTACTTTGTGTTTATTAATGTGGGAAATACGCTCAGTATAATATAGATTTTTATCACAAAAATACAGCCGGCATGGTGGTGTAGTGGTTAGCGCTGTCGCCTCACAGCAAGAAGGTCCGGGTTCGAACCCCGTGGCCGGCGAGGGCTTTTCTGTGCGGAGTTTGCATGTTCTCCCCGTGTCCGCGTGGGTTTCCTCCGGGTGCTCCGGTTTCCCCCACAGTCCAAAGACATGCAGGTTAGGTTAACTGGTGACTCTAAATTGACCATAGGTGTGAATGTGAGTGTGAATGGTTGTCTGTGTGTCAGCCCTGTGATGACCTGGCGACTTGTCCAGGGTGTACCCCGCCTTTCGCCCGTAGTCAGCTGGGATAGGCTCCAGCTTGCCTGCCACCCTGTAGAACAGGATAAAGCGGCTAGAGATAATGAGATGAGATCACAAAAATACATGCATGTATTTATTATTTTGAAAACCCACCAGCCGACTGATCTGGCATTTTTTAATTGTACGACAGCAATGACGTAAATAACGGCATGACAGAGTAGCGTCCGAAAGTGTTTTTTTTTCCATTTTACCAATGAGCTCACTATATAGTCCTCTATACAGAATTCCCTGGATAGTGAGTAGGGAGTAGTGAACGAGTGAGTGATTTCGGACACAGCCATTATCTCTGCACATGACGAAACCTTTTGCAGATATCAGTGGTGACAGTTATAGTTATGATAAAAGGAAAGCCAAGCCAAGTAATACAGCTCAACTGGAAATTAAATTTGCTACCTCTGGATGCAATGTTATTGAATTCTCTGATTATCAGTGTGTAAATTTACGCACTGTGATAGAGAAAATGTCGAGTGTCGTGTCAGTGTTGTGTCTAATGGTGGCAGTATTGAGCTGGTAACCGTAGAAGCTGAAAATTTTAAGTGGGTGAAAATGCAGTCCTGTAACACAGGGTGTCAGTAGAACACCACGAGGAAGTGTTTATGTCATGAATTACGAACTATAAAATGTTTTTAATACTTGCTGTTCAATAATATATTCATTTTCAGAAAACCAAAATATATAAGTGTAAGTTATACAGATATCCTGTTCATATATCGCATATTGTCTTCAACAGCATAGACAGCATTTCTGGTACAGAATGTTAAAATAATGTTATATTCTGAGAAATATACACAACAGGCTAACTTTCACAGTTCACGAATAATTCTGCCAAATTGAATAACCAATATACTGTGTCCCTAACAGTGTATTTGTTAGAGACACAGTATATTCGATTGACCCTTTATGATTTAGTACAAGGCATCAGTGTGGTTTCTGAACGATGCCCATCATTCACCAACATTCAAAATGTTAACTTTGTCAGCTGATGTGTTATTACATTACTGAACCTCACATAAATGAATTGAGGTATTTTCAAACTTGGAAATTGAATTTTCTTTTCCACGCTGTCATGAAGTCAGACAGGCAGATACAACTGCACATTGATTGCTTTTATTAAAAACCACTCAGGCACACGTAGGCTACACTCAAAATGAGAGACTGACGAAGTGTCAGGCTATTTGTAAGCAGGTCTAAACTAGACAAAGCTAATGGGATAATGACGCGCAGTAAAAACAGTCAAAACAATGAGGCAATCAGGCAGCAAACAAAGGCTTGGAATTGTCACACACTCAATGCTGGTGTGAAACTTCACAAAGTCTGCCAGTTTGTCAGAGATATTTATGGGAGTGTGGGTGAGTGTGAATAGGGAAATCCAATCAGTAATCTGGAAATTTGCGAATGGGGATATGTCTTTGGTGCTGTTTGTTTGGTAACTGATGATCATATTATGAAGGCTGTAGATCATGTGGATTGTAGTGACAAAACCATGACAGAACCACCCCATGTAACTTTTATTCTGGGTCAGCTCCTAGGTCACTGAGCTGGCAAGTCAGGATAGCATGAGTAGTACTCTGCTAAAAGAGGGTCCAGGACATCTTGTGGAGGGACCTTGCATTGTTCCTCGGGGCTGTAGCCCTCCAAGTCAATGGGGTACTGGAGTGGACCTGGCAGTGATGATAGTCAAGAATGTCAAGGACTCACTCAGGGTTTAATGGTGGTGGTGGTGGCTATTCCTCATCCAGTAGGCCAGGAACGACATGACTGAATAATGAGACCTGGAAGCTTAGCAATAAGTACTGTAATACTGACATGGCAATTGCAGTTTATAGGTTCCATAAATGGAATTTTACCATTCCTGAATGGTCTGATGTCTTTGGGCGATAACCCTAAACGATCTCCCAGTTTGTCAACAGGAGTCTCCAAAAGGTGCTCCAAAAGTGTTGTAATCAAGAGCACCTAAACCAAGTCCAAGTCATGTCCAAGACCAGAGTGCATCAAGACTGAGACAAGACCAAGACTTTGAGGGGTTGAGATCAAGTCAAGACCAAGACCAAGGCAGGGTGAGACCGAGTCAAGACCAGGACCAGACCAGTGTGTGTAAAGGGGGGAGGGGTGACAGCCATGAACAGGCAGAACATTTTCAAATTAGCAATGAGTCACATTATTGGTCACATTTGAAGCAGGAAATTTTACATCCAATCACAGTAACGAAATAAAATCCGAGTCCCCCATGACTGAGCCCAGGACAAGACAGAGTACAAATGTGGTCAATTCTGAGACGAAACCAAGACCCTCAAAAAGTGGCCTTGAGACTAGTCTCAAGACCAAGACCGGTCTCAAGTACTACAACCCTAGTGGGCAGCATGACTTAAACACCTGGGTTCCACCTCTTATGCTCCTTTAGTCATTTGGAACCACTAATTGACTCCTGGGGTATCTGTGTTCCAGGAGAAAAGGGATGGCTGGTAACACCTGGGTGATTTAGTAGCTGGGTAGGTATAAAGCACCATACACCATTCACACCCAGGCTAAGGCTCCACACATTCTCCCACTTATTAAACCCTGCTTGCATCACTTTCCCACTGAGTCTCCAGCATGCTCCAACTTGACACACCTTCCCACAAGGTACAAGGAAGACATTCTTCAGGACCTTTCTTTGTACTGGTATCCAGATGATGGAATGAACTTTTCCTGGCTATCCATACAGATGAGATGCTGACTGTCTACAAAAAAAAAAAAAAAGACTGAAGACCCACCTCTTGATGAAGCGTTTAAATCCTGGCTAGCTTGTTTTTCATGCTGTACCAACTCCCATCTGACATAGTTTTAGCTTGATAGTATTCTTAGACCCTGATGTATTTATTCTAGCCTGAGGATATATTTTAAAAGAGACTACAAAGCACATCTGTAGCTCAGTCTGGATAAGGGTGTCTGCCAAATGCTGTAAATATAAATGTATGATTTGGAGGACCATAACTTTTGTCTTGAGGGAACTGGGTAGGTGCAGGGTGAAGTATGAGATTTGACAGCTGATGTCCTTAATGGCATTGATGAAACATGTCTCTGGTTAAATGTTGTCAGCAGACATGGGTGTGGGAGTTGGTGGATAGATGCATGACGGGACATCAGGTTTGACATTCTTAGAGTCGGGATGACAGGAGATTGTAAAATTGGACCAGACGAAGAAAAGGAGAGCCCATCTGTCATGTCATGACAAAAAGATGTTCTCCCCTGCACCACCCTCCAGTCAGTCCTGCCATTCTTCACATGCCGATTTCACAGGAAGGTGTTTCTTTGAAAATAATCCTGATGGTACATTTTAGTTGGAGTGTCCTGGTGTTGGGATTGGATGCAGCTCCCTTCTGCTATTCAGGGGTGTCTATGTGTAGTATGAATGATAGATTCAGATATAGGTGCTTAAAAACAAATAGGGGTCTTATTTTAGGATGGTAAAAACATAATTTGCTTGGGGCTTACACAGTTCCACAAGAGTTTCTTTGATCCTGACTTCAGGAGTGAGCTGAGATGTGTTGCAATGGTGCTGAAGTTGCAGATTACATGTTATTGGTTGAAACTGGCAAACCCTAGGACTCTTTATAGTTCTTTGATGTTTAGGGAACTAGGCCAATCTGCAATTACTTGGACTGTCCATGACAACATCCTCTTGACTTACAACCCAATAATGTGACTTGGAACTTTTGCAATTCACACATTTCTGCTTTTCTGAAGAGGTTGTTGTGCAAAACAGTCTGGAAAAGCCCATTTTTGATATGCTGCACATGTTTGATCAGGGAGTTTGAGGTGACTGAGAAGTCACTTTCATGAACTTTAGCACTGTATCTCTGAGAACATCGCTGATGAATAATTGAAAAACTGAAGGGGGCATGGACCAGTCCAAACGACATTGTTGAGTATTCGTAGTGTCCTCAGGTTGTATTAAATGTCAAAGTCAAAGTCCCTCCCATGCCAGAACCTGGTCTTCCCAGGTAGTCTCCTATCCCAGTACTAACCAGGTCCTTAAGGCGCATTGGATGGCACCAATCTCCATAGCCCTCAGCCCCTCATAGGGTTACAATGGGGGGGCTAGTCTTCCGGTAACCGCAAGAGTTTGACTCCATATTCACATCTGGATTGCAGCGTACCTTGCCAGCAGGTACCATTTTTATGATGGTATGACCCAACTGCGAGTAGAACTCGTGATCTCCCGATTGAGGGGTGGACACGCTAACCACTAGGCCAGCTTGTAATGTGATGGTCTTTTAAATCTGTAAAGAATTCTATATTTTGATTGATATATAAGTTGTATTGCTTTTTTGTAATTGATGGAATGAAAACCAATGGATTATGCTGTACCTTTTAGCAAACTCGATTAGAGAATGCTTAGAGGCAGCAGTAGAGGTCGTTGTTAATCAGACTATATCTCTGTATAACACTAGGAAGCAGTTTGATCTCAGGAACAGTGATGGGGTGTATTTCACATATGGCTGATAACCAGCTAAATTAACACCAGTGCTGGAATGTGGTTGCATCATGACCTTGACAGTGCTGGTTGTGTGTCGGGCGAGGTGAATGAATTGCAGATGCTTGTATTCCACGCTATGGTGTATGTGTGTGTGTGTGTGTGCGCGTGCTGCACTGTGCCTCATTCCCCCCATCAGTGTTTTTCTGGGCTGATTAATGAGCATGTCAACGTCAGAGTGTGACTGTGACATTCGCACACACGTGAATGCTTATGAGGCAAAGCAGAGAGTGGCAGAAGATGTCAGAGAGAAGGGAGGAAGTGCAAGACAGGAGAAAAAGTGGATTAAGGGAAAGGATGACACAGAAGAGATGAAGAATGGGGCCCTGGGTGAACTGGATGAATGAGAAATGAAAAGGACGATGGAAGAAATCAAAGTAGGGTCTGAAGAGATGAGGACAGAGAAATCTTCAGGATGCGAGGAGAGAGAGTGGGAGTGAGCAAGTGTGTGTGAGAGAGAGAGAGAGGGGGAACGAGAATGGGGAATAGAAAAAGAAAGGAGAGATTTATGTCCTCTATCTATTTAGTAAATGAGGAATTCTGGTTGTTTTGACTTGCTGGAAATTGTTTCTCAGGTTCTTATTACATTCCCTCGACTCCCACCTGTGTCTCCAGAGTTTCAACTCTTAAACACCAGCTCCTGTTTGTTCACATTCAGCTGTGTGGTGCCTGCCATGCATCCAACATCAACACCACCACCAGCAATACATTTTATTCATATAGGGCTGCATTCAGAGTTAATTATTTAAATCCAAAAGGTACATCAATATTAATGCTGCGGAAAGTTATGTGAAATCATAGAAGAGTTATGTACACGCCTAAAGGGGAACTGAAGTCATTTTTAAACTTGCTTTATTTCTTAATTAACGTGTTATTCAATTACATTTTCGGTTTTAGTAACCTTATATCGTGACTCGTATTGGCAATTAAATATGATACTTATCGGCCTATTCGGTTTTTAGCCATGTTGAATTTAGTTCGTTTGGTCCACGGCAGGCGTCGCTTATCCGCGCGATCTTCACGAGACTTGTGCGAGACTTCGAAACGTGAAGTGTCAGCCAGGTGTCAGCGCCGCCATTTTGAAAACTGTTTTCCAAACGAAATGTTACACAGAAACGAGTTTAAATGACGATTACTGCCTACTTTTTTCAAACTTTCCTGATTGCTATCAAAACAAACAAAACTTCCGGCTTGATCACGTCAGCATTCGAAAGAGGGCGCGCACGTCTTTTGACAATGTTGGCAGATGTTGGTCACTTTGATTTCCGCTGTACGTTTTACTTCCGTCCTACGATGTCTCGCACAGGTCTCAACGAATCTCGTTTACGGCCATCGCTTTGACATATGGACTGATATATTACAGAGCATATTTCAAACACTCATAACTTGCTATAGCAGCGACAAAATAGCGATCAAAAACGCATTCCGATATTTAATAAAATGAGATAAATAGAATTTTGATAATTCAGTTCTCCTTTAAGTTCATTTTACGGGTGTGCCAGTGTGATCATTAAAAAGTTCCTGCATGTATCCTGCATCTCCGAGGTTGACAAATCTTTCATTTAAACTTGAAATAAATCAGGCATAGAAAATGCTTTTTTTCCTCCCTTTGCTGTTAAATGTAATACAATGTGCCATAAAAGCAGAAAATGATTTAAAAATAAAAAACAGGCTAATACAGCGACCATATTAATGAGAAGATGGAACATTTTCAAATAAACATGAATAGGAGTTTAGTATTATTGGGCAGCTTATAAAATAGCACTTGATCCAGCACATCCTATTTATTATTTTGCATTGTATTTGTTATATCATGTGCAATAATTAATTGTCCACACAAATTAACATAGCCGTAAGAGACTTAATCGAGGTTATGAAGCTGTAGACTATTTTAGCATTTTTAACAGTTATTCATACATGTCAACCTTTGGTCAATCAAACCTGTATAACCAACCTCCAAAATCCGTATTTCCCTTATAAAATCCGTATAAGATGCAAATTAAAATAATTTACCTAAAATTTGAATGATAATTAACAATGATATTACTTTTTATTCAATATTAATAACAATAAACCTTCAGAATGAATACAAAGCTCCAATGTTTGACAAAAACACAAAGTGTTATCAGCGTAGTTACGAAGGAAATACTTCATTGTTTGGAGACAGGTTTCACCGAGCGGCTATTATGCGCGAGACTTCATATTAGCCACAAAGTCAGAAAAATCTGTTCGTAAAATTACGTTATAATGACCAAATACAATGAAAAGTATTTTTCCAGTCTCACCTGTGAAAGGTAATCCCATGTGATCTCGTTTGGACGGTAAACCTGTTGGTACAGTTAAACGCAGCACATGAATGAGGCATCTTTATTCTCAGAATCGCCACTGTGCCACATCCAATTTGGCGGCGAGGATGACGTATGATTCTACGCAGAAGGCGGCGTCTATGTTTATGTCTATGGCTTCCGGGTTGGCGGAATTCTCGCAATGCGGTGTGCACATGATCAAAAGTGGAACGAAGTCTCGCTACCACAAGATAACGCGCGATTTCATAAGACTCTTTACTGGCTGTCGTGGGAATTGATTATAGCTCTAGATAAATATTGAAGTTTTTTTTAAAGAATCCGTATAACTTTATTTATACGCCCGTATACTACGTTTATTGAATCAAATCCGTATAAAATACGGACATTCCGTATAGGTTGACATGTATGGAACCACGAAATCGAGTTGTACATGAGCTGATAGCCAATGAGGTGCGTAGCACTGAGTCGGCTATGAGCCATGTATGACGTGATTGAGTGGAATAACTGTTTTATTCTATCCACATTCACTGGATTTTGAGAAACTGAGCATTTTTATTTTAATTTTTTGCATATTCAATAAATAAAAACTTTATACAAAACATCCGACAAAATCATTTCTGCCTAGAATGTAAACAAACCGGCGAAATGACAGGAGCAACTTGTGGAAAAATTCTATAATAATAATAATTCTTGAAAAATAAAAAAGATATGGTTTTTACCATCAAATACTTTTATTCCATAATTTGTTAAATTTTTTTTTTGTATTTTGGGGGGTTTTGTTTTTGAGTAGAGTTTTTATTTCGTCCTCGGTTCAGCAACACATTCCGCCATTTTGTTTTTCTCTACTCACGGTATATGAGCTGATAGCCTGGTCGTAGAGTAGCCAATCAGAGCATGCGATTGCTCATATCCAGTGAATATGGATAGAATAATATCAATTTATTTGCTATTTTGAGTCATGTTAATAAAATAGTTTGAAGGATATTCTAAGATTTGACCTACTGCGCTTACAGCTCACTGTACTTTAATTCTCAATTTTGCCCATAAATGCTTATCTCTTTGGTCTTCAAGATGGGCAAGGCAAGGCAAGTTTATTTATATTGCGCATTTCATACACAGTGG
This sequence comes from Neoarius graeffei, assembly GCF_027579695.1. NCBI lineage: Eukaryota > Metazoa > Chordata > Actinopteri > Siluriformes > Ariidae > Neoarius > Neoarius graeffei. The sequence continues at coordinate 23,901,208 of NC_083590.1, read as the reverse complement.
CAGTTCAATGTGCTTTACAGAGGTAAAGGCAAAACAGTAAACAATAGAAAATAAAATTACATAAAATAAAGGGGGAAGAAGAGAGAAAAAAAATAATAAGAATTAAACAATAGTAGAAATAAAATAATAAAATGAAGTAAAAGTTCAGTAAAAAACAGCAGAATAAAACAGAATAAAAGTTAAGTACAGTTTAAAACATGCAGAGACTGTAAAAGTTAAGTAAAGTTTAATACATATAAAGATGATGATATTTATCAGTTAGCAGAAAGCATCTGAGAACAGCTTGGTCTTTAGTCTAGATTTGAAGCTGCCAACAGCAGGAGCATTTTTAATGTCCTCTGGGAGTTGGTTCCATAGCTGTACTGCATCGTAGCTAAAAGCTGCTTCACCACACTTTGTTTTAACAACAGGTTTTAATAGTAAATTTTGCTGCTGCGATCTGGTAGATCTGATTGGGTTAGGCCGCTGCAACATATCAGAGAGGTAATTGGGCCCTGTACCATTTAGAGATTTGTACACCAGCAGCAATGCTTTAAAGTCAATTCTGTAGCTTACTGGAAGCCAGTGAAGGGACCTTAGAATTGGAGTAATGTGCTCTGTTCTTTTTGTTCGTGTGAGAACCCTCGCCGCTGCATTTTGAACCAGCTGAAGTCGTTTGATGGTCTTTTTTGGCAGGCCTGTGAAAAGGCCATTGCAGTAATCAACCCTACTAGAGATGAAGGCATGTATAAGTTTTTCCAGATCATTTTTTGACATAAGTCCTCTTAGTTTGGAAATGTTTTTTTTTAGGTGATAAAATGCCGTTTTAGTGATTGCTTTCATGTGACTGTCAAAGTTTAGCTCGCTGTCAATGAAAACACCAAGATTTTTAACCATATCTTTTGTTTTAATCCCCTTTGTGTCAAGAATAGTGGTAATCCTGAGTCTTTCATCTTTTTTCCCAAATAGAATTACTTCTGTTTTATCTGTGTTCAGCTGGAGAAAATTTTGTGACATCCAGTTGTTGATTTGGTCGATACACCGGTAGAGACATTCAAGGGGGGCATAATCATTCTGTGCCGGATTGTCATTTTTATGTATTAAATTTTGACTTCAACTGTCATTCCAGAGCTTTAGAGTCTATTTACACCACTAAACATACATTTCAGCTTGATCACTGTGGTTACAAACTGTCAGACAATGGTGCTGAAGTTCATACTGCTGCATGCTCCGTGAGCCAATATTGCTCAAGAAAAATGGGTTTCAATCCAAGGTCAGAATCATGTGTAACTGAGACACGCCTCTGTTTAGGATTAAATCTTCACTACACATGTGTAACTCAACCCTGAATACAGCCCATAGTGATTTTTAATGACCCAGATCTAGATGCTTAAAACCTTATGTCCTTTTCCAGCATTAAGACCCTTACTACTAACCCTAACTCTAACACGCACTAACCCCTTACAAAGAATTTCACAAATGGTTCTACCCAAGGATGGATTTTGTTTACGTTTTTATCTCGAAAGACCCAAAGGGGGATTACGTCCATCCGCCCGTCCGTCCATCCCGGGAAGGGTACTCACCTTCTGAAATTAACTCCTCTCACAATTTTTGGAGGACTTTCACAAAACTTGGCAGGATTCTTTGTTACATTTCGCTAATACACATATTGCAATTTCGTTCACTTCAGTCACATTTTACCAGTGTTATGGCCCTTGATTACCAAACTTGTACTTTGACAAGTTCATGAGGGCGTATTAAGCACTTATAGCAAAGATATAATTGCCAGTGGGGGGATATTGTGCTCTCAGAGCACTCTTGTTATAATTGCACCAAACACTAACCTTCGTGATGCAGTGGCTGCTTCCTGATTTGCACAAGAAGTTATTCTTAGAAGTGCAAATGTCATCATTTCATCCCCATTGCTTTGATGCTAAACATGGCCTCACCAATAGGTCAACAGACCAACAACAAACTCAGCAGGAAGTCAAAGCCCAGTGCGGCATACTTCACTGTTTGTTGAATCCATGATGGAAAAGACGGATTGTTTTTCACAAACAAATCCTTCATCTCAAATATATATTTTTTTCTTTGCAAATTTTGCAAAACAAAACGGAGGATATGCTGCCTATGGAGCAGTGATTGTTCTGTTTGTACTTAGCCAGTTTAGTGCCCAAGGGTGGAATATGTGATATATTGACTTTTTTTCAGATTAATAACAGCACTGGGTGTAATTAAATTCCTGTTCTTTGTATAGATTTTTAGGGAACTTGCTGAGAATAGTTGTTGGGTATGTTGGCTCTTGGGAATGAACATGGGAGCTGGTGATATTGGCTATTTTTCAGCAGAGAGCTGAGATTGGTTTCCACCCAACAAGCAGCAGGCAGCATTGGAGGATTTTAATTAACAAAAGACAAACCACGTGCTCGTTCTCTTTGTCTTTCTTCTTTCCTCTGCCTCTATCCCTTCCCTGCCTCCTACCAGGGGAATCTCGACATGGGTAAGGTCATTATGTGGAAGCGGTTTCGCAGATGTGGTTGTGCATTATGCAGGGACAAATCAATGTCGGTTTCATTTCATTTCAAACATTAAGATATAATGTATGCAGCATCTATCTATCTATCTATCTATCTATCTATCTATCTATCTATCTATCTATCTATCTATCTATCTATCTATCTATCTTCTGTATATATTTTTGCCTTTATATGTGTGTACATACGTGTAAGGTAAATATCTATCTGGCATTTATTTGGCATTCTGAGTTGACCACTCAAACCTGCAATATCAAAGAGCATCAGAGAGCCTAACCTCAATTTCAGCAGGACAATAAATAAAGGTGTGCTCTTTCAGAGAGAGAGAGAGAGAGAGATGGGATGAGACGAGATGGTGGTCAAACTACACATGTATATTGAGACCCTGTATATTTTCTGAGACGCATCTTGAAATGAGGGTCATTAAATTATTCAGCCCTGCCATCCTCCATCCATCCATCCATCCATCCATCCATCCATCCATCCATCCATCCATCCAGCAGAGCAGTCCAAGTACTGCTATTATAAACAACAGAATGTCATTTGCTTTTACCCTCCACACACACATGCCACATTCTCTCTAGTTCCTCTTTCAGACCTTTGGTGTTTCTCTGATTTCTCATATTACTTCTGCTGGATCTGTCCGTTACGCAGAATTGCCACATCTATCATCACCACTGCAGTTTTCTGTTCCTTGTCTATTATTAATATGGTCTGGTAGGTTTGCTATTACCTGCTCATCTGTCTGCACTGACGTGGGTTTTATTTCAACTTTAGAGCTGACCCATCATAATGATATTAAAGTGACATAGGTCGATGTGCTGGTTCAGGAACCATTTAATCCACTCCCCTTTCTGAATTGTTTGAGCTGATACCCATCCCCATGGTTGGTATGCATCATCTTGTTTCAATACATTTTATTTCCTAATGCGGGGCATCCTAACCAGAGATGGACAAAGTACCCAACTTCATTACTTAAGTCAAAGTACAGATCCCCCTGGTCAAACGTTACTCAGATACAAGTGAAAGTTTTCCAATCAAATTTTTACTTAAGTGAAAGTACTGAAGTACTTGCTTTTAAAAGTACTTAAGTATTAAAAGTACATTTTCTGTTCACGCTTTGTTGCATTATTGCCACAACGCTTACAAAACCTAATGCCTCTGAAGCAACTGACTGGATTTACCGACTTGTTTGTAGAACCTGTAGAATAAACACCTTTAAACACAGATTTCTACATTCTGTTTATTTGGCGAGATTATGCTAAAACATATTTCTGAAAGGACTTCAGATAAGTTAACGTTATTCATGTTAGCGTAACTCCGTTTTTACATGCTAACTAACAGTGAACAAGTTAACTAGTTATGTGTTAACGTTAGCCGTGGACAAGGCGATGGCAACTTGGCGGGCAAATCCATAGAAAGTCATTTGACTAACCAGACTGCATAGCTATTGCAACGTTATCGCTAGCTCTAAAAGCACAGACAACTTCATTGCAAGCTTTCTCTTGGAATAAAACGTTTATATAGATCAATATGCTTCCGCAGGTTGGACGTCGAGTTTTTGTAGGCCGTGATGTGGTTCGTTTTAGGCAAACAAAGCAAATAATTAAAACGAAATCAATCTTTAATCCGTACAGAAAACTGAAACATGGGTTCTAGGTATGGCCATGGGTGCGTGCATTCCCCAGAAGAACCGCCTCCTTCCATTCTGTCATCAACTGATTGTGTTCAAATAAAGCTGCTGAGAAATCATTGAACTTGATTTTATAGTCTATAGACATGACGTGACCCTAGTGATTACTGATCGGCTGTCTCAGTGTCACATACGAAACAAAACAATAACGTTTTAGAAAAGAAAAAAAAACCATCCACTTTCAAAGCCTCTTCATAGTAATGAGGACCTTGATAGAAATGTAGTGGAGTAAAAAGTATGATATTTGCCTTTCAAATGTAGTGAAGTTAAAGTCATGAGTTTCCAAAAAAAAACAATACTCGAGTAAAGTACAGATACTCAAAAAGTGTACTTAAGGGAGAACTGAAGGCAAATTTTTTTTATTATCAAAATTCTATTTATCTCATTTTATTAAATATCGGAATGCAGTTTTGATCGCTATTTTGTCGCTGCTATAGCAAGTGATGAGTGTTTGAAATATGCTCTGTAAAATATCAGTCCATATGTCAAAGCGATGGCTGTAAACGAGATTCGTTGAGACCTGTGCGAGACATCGTAGGACGGAAGTAAAACGTACAGCGGAAATCAAAGTCACCAACATCTGCCAACGTTGTCAAAAGACGTGCGCGCCCTCTTTCGAATGCTGACGTAATCAAGCCGGGAGTTTTGTTTGTTTTGATAGCAATCAGGAAAGTTTGAAAAAAGTAGGCAGTAATCGTCATTTAAACTCGTTTTTGTGCAATATTTCGTTTGGAAAACAGTTTTCAAAATGGCGGCACTGACACCTGGCTGACACTTCACGTTTCGAAGTCTCACACAAGTCTCGTGAAGATCGCGCGGATAAGCGACGCCTGCCGTGGACCAAACGCACTAAATTCAACATGGCTAAAAACCGAATAGGCCGATAAGTCTCATTTCATTATCTCTAGCCGCTTTATCCTTCGACAGGGTCGCAGGCAAGCTGGAGCCTATCCCAGCTGACTACAGGCGAAAGGCGGGGTACACCCTGGACAAGTCGCCAGGTCATCACAGGGCTGATACATAGACACAGACAACCATTCACACTCACGGTCAATTTAGAGTCACCAGTTAACCTAACCTGCATGTCTTTGGACTGTGGGGGAAACCGGAGCACCCGGAGGAAACCCACACGGACAGAACATGCAAACTCCGCACAGAAAGGCCCTCGCCGGCCCCGGGGCTTGAACCCAGGACCTTCTTGCTGTGAGGCGACAGCGCTAACCACTACACCACCGTGCCGCCAGGCCGATAAGTATAATATTTAATTGCAATTAGTTGCCAATACGAGTCATGATATAAGGTTACTAAAACTGAAAACGTAATTGAATAACACGTTAATTAAGAAATAAAGCAAGTTTAAAAATGACTTCAGTTCCCCTTTAAGTACAGTACTCAAGTAAATGTACTTCGTTTACTGTCCACCTTTGGTCCTAACCACGTATTAGTCTGTTTACAAACTGCTCAGCAGCCAGTTTGGAAAAGTCACATGAGGCCATGCGTGGGTCAGAGGGTGCGACCGCGGAGCCACAGCAAACATGGTGGATCGCTGAGATGAAAATTAGCCATAGTTAATGCTTTGGCAATGACAACAGAACTGAATATTTAGTAAAGAAGGCTATAGGTAGTCAGTGTCAACCAACATGTTCAAAATTGATTCAACATTCACTATGTGCGACATCTTATAACATGTTTGTCAAGATTTGTTTAAAAAGGATTTCAGCATCTGTTGCCTAATTACAGCTGTAATTCTTTCAGATCTTATAGGTTTCAGTATATGAGCACACCCACACCTCCTTGACACTCCCGGTTGTGATTTCCTGGTATATGAGCTTTCTTGCTGCACTGTTTACACCCTGCTGCTGTGTACTGGACTGTCTCAGGAGCTTATCTGCTATAATACACCACTGCTTTGATTGATCTAGTGGTGAGTGCTTGTTCTTGTACTGCTATGATTAGTGCCTCTGTACGGTTCTTCAGCCACTGGGAGGATTTTCCAATATCTGCCGCTTCTCTTATCTGTCAGTGGATGAGGTTCTGCACTTGTCAGAGGTAGCTGAATCTGGTGTGTACTTGTGGACGTCTTTAGTCTCTTCTAGCACCCGAGAGGTGATGGTAATTATAATGCCTAAACCTCAGTGTTGCTGTTCTTCCGGTTTCTGCCTCATGGTTGACATGTAACTCGAGGATCCTCCTGTTTGTCTCTTGTATGGCCTTGTAGTAATTTTAATTTCCTCTGTCCTGACCGTGGTTCCTCTTTTTACTCTCCTCAACCGCACCGCAAACCTTTCGTAAATCATGGACTCGGTCTTTGGCGTTGCATTGGCAAACCATGTATGCTAATAGGAATGACTCTGCTCATTACTGTATTGTTATGCTACAAAATAATGAGCAGATTTTCATGATTTGGAAAAGGCACAGGTCCAGCAATGCCCTGAAGGATGCATTTAACCTTACTGACAACCTTAGAGACATATTTAAAAGCTCCTAATTAGTCATCAACAGCTGTTCTCAATGTATTAGATTAGACTAGGTTAGATTAGATAGAACTTTATTGATCCCTTTGGGAGGGTTCCCTCAGGGAAATTAAAATTCCAGCAGCATCATTACAGGATAAACAGAGAATAGAAAATAGAGAAAACTTCTAGATAAATTACATTAAGTATTTACATATACAAATATAAAAAAAAAAGATATGAAAAAAAGTCCAGCAGGAGAGGTATTGCACATTATATTGCACATTATATTGCACATTGTCCGGTATTGCTTATTGTCAGGCTGGGCTACTGCTCCTTCCCATCCTCTGTCCTCCTGTTACCCCTCCTCCCCCCCAGAGAGGAGTTGTACAGTCTGATGGCGTGAGGGACAAAGGAGTTTTTGAGTCTGTTCGTCCTGCACTTGGGAAGGAGCATTCTGTCACTGAACAGGCTCCTCTGGTTGCTGATGACGGTGTGCAGAGGGTGACTGGCATCGTCCATGATGTTCAGTGGTTTGTCCATAGTCCTCTTCTCTGCCACCGTCACCAGAGAGTCCAGCTTCATGCCGACCACAGAGCCAGCCCGCCTGATCAGTTTGTCCAGCCTGGATGTGTCCTCCTTGGATGTGCTGCCCCCCCAGCACACCACGGTGTAAAACAGGATACTGATGACCATGGACTGATAGAGCATCCACAGGAGTTTCCTGCAGATGTTAAAGGACCGCAGCCTCCTAAGGAAGTACAGCCTGCTCTGTCCCTTCCTGTACAAGTGGTTGGTGTTGCAAGTCCAGTCCAGCTTGCTGTCCAGCCACAGCCCGAGGTACTTGTAGGAATCTACAGCCTCCACCTCGACTCCCTCGATCAGAACTGGTCGTGACCTTGGTCTGGACCTCCCAAAGTCAATGACCAGCTCCTTGGTCTTTGAGGTGTTGAGCTGCAGATGGTTCCTGTTGCACCAAATGGCAAAGTCCCTCACCAGGCTCCTATACTCCTCCTCTCTGTCGTACCTGATACATCCCACGATGGCTGTGTCATCGGTGAACTTCTGAATGTGACACAGCTCTGGGTTGTAGCAGAACTCTGCAGTGTACAGGGTGAAGAGAAGAGGGGCTAGCACCGTGCCCTGGGGTGCTCCGGTGCTGCTAATCACAGTATCAGACGTGATGTCCTTCAGCCTGACGTGCTGCCGCCTGTTGGTGAGGTAGCTGGAGATCCAGGTGACCAGGCAAGGGTCCACTCGCATCCTGTTCAGTTTGTCCTGAAGCATAAGTGGCTGGATGGTGTTGAAGGCACTTGAGAAGTCCAAGAAGAGGATCCTCACTGTGCCATTTCCCTTATCCAGATGCGAGTGGGCTCGGTGTAGCAGGTAGAGGATGGTCTTCCACACCAACACCTGCCCGGTACGCAAACTGCAGACAGTCCTGGGCATGTTGCACCTGGGGTCTGAGGAGGCTGAGGAAGAGCCGCTTCAACGTCTTCATCAGATGTGAAGTGAGTGCCACCGGTCGGAAGTCGTTCAGTTCGCTGGGCCAGTTCTTCTTGGGAACTGGAACGATGCATGATGTCTTCCAGAGGGTGGGCACTCTCCCCAGCTGCAGGCTGAGGTTGAAGATGTGTTGGAGTGGTTCACCCAGTTCAGCAGTGCAGGTCTTCAGTAGTCGGGGACACACCTTGTCTGGGCCTACTGCTTTCCTGGGGTGAAGCTTCCTCAGTTGACCTCTGACCTGGTCTGCAGTAATGCATGGAGGAGTCTCAGTGTATTCTCAGTGGCGTGGTTTTATTGTATAGTGTATTTTATTGTATTCAAGCAGCTCAGCTTTCACATAAAACACTGGTACCTGTTTTTCCTCCTCACATTTAATGTATTCCCATTTTTGTCCAAATACAGTACTTGCTACAGATGTGGACAAATCAGTAACCCTGATGCCCCAAAGAAGCTTTCGAATCACAACCAGAGAAAGAAAACAAGCCCTTCTTCCTATTAACTATCTCAAAAAAATTATATATATTGTTTTAATGTATCTACATTTGCACGTCACATGTCATGCACGACCTGCTGCACTACACACATCGGCCAAGGTGTAATCTAGCTCTTGGTTTATTCGAAACAGATTAACCCCTTGGCTGCCACCCATGATTGATTGTAATGGACCGGGCATATAGGACAAAAATAGGTCAAAATTGGGATATTTTGATAATCTTTCTCTAACTTGTTCAGAACTTTATATTTTTAATATTTGTATAGAAAAATCACAAAAAACACTGTTGTAGAGTAAAAATAACTTCAGTAATCAAAAACAACTTCAAAAACACCCCCCCCAAAAAAAAAAAACAAGACAATGAGTCTTGTCAATGAGAACCTGTCCATAAACATGAATTACTAGTACTTGAAAACACAATGTACACCAAGGGCCCATGTATTCCAAGTAACTGGGTACCATTTTTATGATGGTCTTTGGTATGACCTGACCATGAATAGAACTTACAATCTTCCAATCGGGAGGCAAACATGCTAACCACTAGGCCAACTTGCGATAATCCGCTGCTGTGAAGTGAAAGTAATGTGCCATCTAAGGTACATAAAAGGAGGCGTTTATGACGAGTTGCGTAAGTCATAAGGCACAGCGGTCAAAGATTTCATGACATATGTGACTCGTCCAAGGGCATTGAAGGGGCTAATTAACTACATGTTAGCATGTTCAGGAAACATGCAGGTCATGGAAATGTTGCGTCCCTCTAGCTTGTTTGGCTATAATGAGAGGTGGCTAAGGGCCTCTGCATGCTCTTGCGACAAGGCTTTCGCAGATAGCTTTTCGCAGACAGTTGTAATTTATCGTTGAGCGGGGAGTAATAGGCGTGCGCGATGTTATTCACCGCCACAACGCAAGGGGGCGCGAAGTCGCGAAATTGCTAGGAGTAGTTGGTGGGTGTGGTTAGTGGAGTGTTTATCCTCCGGTTACTTATAATGACTAGAACTGGAGTCGTATAGATGTACGTACTTCCTCACTTCCTCAATCAACCGCTCTTCGTGCTGCTCCATCTTCGCTCGTGTTTTTAAAAATGACGGTAGTGAAAACAAACCAAACCGGGAAAGTAGGGAAGTGGAAGTGCATGTACAGCGGATGTAGAGTGGACCAATCAGAGCCCTCTTGTCTGCGACGCTGTCTGCGAGGCTTCTGCGGTGGTCACAATTTTTGGGAGGTGCGCGCAGAGCGTCTGCGAAGTGGGGGGGGGGGGGGGGGCTACGCAGACGCCATCTGCGAGGACTGGGTTGTCAGCATAAATTGGCCTTAACCTGTGTTCTTTTAAATTATCAATAATTGGTTGGGGTTTCAGCAATAAACCTACCAGAACTTACCTAATTTGTATGCAATCATTCACTTTTAAATGAAATACTCTTTTAGCTTATATCAATGCTTAACCATGAATTTTTACACTTTATCATATAATGCAATGTCTTTGAAATTACTTTCCGTCTTCTTATTAAAACACTTTAACTCTTTTAAACTTAAAATTACCCTTAATCTTCATTAACGAACTAACTAACTTCAGTCTCAAAAGTAGTCAATAAACACAAAGGTTTAAAAAAATATGGACTATTTACTTAAAAAATAGAACTTAGTATTAAATATTTAAATTGTCACATGCATTCAAATAAGCATAAAATAAAGATAATCAGAGTCAACATAAAATAAAGATACACATAAAGTCAAGACTCAAAGATACACTATGGGCCCAAAATAAATAAAATAGCCTAGTAGCTAGTAATATTCAATAAAATAAAATGATTTCAAATGCCCAGTTCAAAAGTTGCAGGCCTGGACGTAGCTTGTATACGTTGTAGCCTCAAACAGAATGGCTGGTTCACCACAACGGCGAAAGGGAAAATTAGCATCTTAGCTGATGTAGTCGCACACACGTGGGCTCTAGGGAGACAGGAGTATGAGAAGAGGAGAGAAGATTCACGTAGCTGAGGAGTCACACAGTAGACGATGTCGGCAAAGTCCTCCACTCGGCAACGCTGTCCGACTCCGTCGGGATTTTTGTTTTCCTCGTCACCCTCACAGTTCCACACAGGCTTCACTGTTTGAGTTTGCTGATCGCTAGCTTCTTAGCAAAGTCCATGCAAACGCACTAGCCACTGTCTTAGCAGCTAATTTCACTAAACTTGGTCTTCTGTTGAGTAGTCCACCCAAACTGACAAAACTCTATCACCAATAAAGTTTCTTCAAGAGTCCAGGTCGAACACTTTCACTAAAACGATGACAGATGTTAACTAAACAGTTCGTGTTTCACGTTACAGCAGACAACACGCTTCTCTCCTGTATCGCTATCCTCTCGCTCGTCTCTCTTTCCCGCAATTCTCCAACGTTCTCCTCTCGTTCGCGAACTCCACTCACTTCCTGTCCTTTGACCTTGAATGTGATTGGCTCATTCACAAAGGTTACAGAATTAAAATAAGTTCACAAAACATTTGTGCAACTTTTTTTTTCTTATTCTTACCGGCATATTGAAAACATTTCAATATAATTTTTCGCACGACAAATAATTAACATTTTAAATGGCATGCTCAGTAAACCATAGTAACATTACCCAATATTCACTTCTGTCATTAAACAATATCCTAACTTCATTGCTGGCCAATACATTTTCACTTTTTAACTTCAATGCTATTTATTAAGCTATGAACTTATTGATTCAAACTTATATTCTCATTCATAAAATTCAACAGGGTTACAGAAACACTGATGAAATCAAGCAAAATAAAGTTTGAGAAGAGGGGATCTTTCTTTATATAACCTGTATAAATCACAGCACACGCTTTACAGCTGTCAAGAGAAAATCAGAGAAGGCAATATCGTACAGCCGAAATGTTGTGCTAATAATTTTCACTCTATCGTTCTACATCATTATATATTTGTTTGTTTACCTTAGTCTATATTAATGCACTTGTGTAACTAGCTAATCAACCAGCCATATGTTAATACATCATTAGCTGCCGTTTGTTTTAGCCAAATCAAATAGCGAGCCAGGCAACAAAACATGACAAGCACATTGCTGCTTTCTAGAGGGCTAACTCATGAGCTGATCATTTGTGCACCACCTAACAACCCGGTGTTTCTATCCTTGGATAATTATCCATGACCTGAATGAGAAGATTACTTGTAAGTGTAACCTGTCATGGTTGTAACCCTTTCCCTGTCTTATCTGTTTTGGAAGAAAAAGCTGCAAAATTTCTGTATGAATAACCTTTAATCAAGACACACTATATCCAAAAGTATACAGACACCTAACTGTCACACTTGTATGTCCTTGTTGAACATCTCCATTCCAGATGTTCGCCACCACTCTTTTGGGAAGGCTTTTCACTAGATTTTGGGGCGTGGCTGTGGGGATTTCTGATCATTCAGCCATAAGAGTGTTAGTGAGATCAGGTACTGATGTCAAGGTCCAGTTTCAGCTCATCCCAGAGGTGTTCGGTTCAGTCAGGGCTCTGTGCAGGACATTGGAGTTCTTCCACTCCAAACTTTACAAATTATGGAGCTTGCTTTGTGCACAGGAGCGTTGTCATGCTGGAATGGATTTGGGCCTCTTAGTTCCAGTGAAGGGAAATTGTAATATTACAGCATACAGAGACAGTTGTCTTGTCCAATTGTGCACTTCCAACTTTATGGCTACAGTTTGTGGAAGAATTACTGTACATACGAGTGTAATGGTTGTGTCCACATATTTTTGGCTATATAAAGTATTTTTCTCATCTCATCTCATTATCTCTAGCCGCTTTATCCTGTTCTACAGGGTTGCAGGCAAGCTGGAGCCTATCCCAGCTGACTACGGGCGAAAGGCGGGGTACACCCTGGACAAGTCGCCAGGTCATCACAGGGCTGACACATAGACACAGACAACCATTCACACTCACATTCACACCTACGGTCAATTTAGAGTCACCAGTTAACCTAACCTGCATGTCTTTGGACTGTGGGGGAAACCGGAGCACCCGGAGGAAACCCACGCAGACACGGGGAGAACATGCAAACTCCACACAGAAAGGCCCTCGCCAGCCCCGGGGCTCGAACCCAGGACCTTCTTGCTGTGAGGCGACAGCGCTAACCACTACACCACCGTGCCGCCTAAAGTATTTTTGAATATTCAATTACTAGCGCATTTTTATTCTAATACTAGCGTTCTCAAAGTTCAACAGACCTCCTAAACACGGATTTATTTTTGAATATCGTTCAACATTTTAAATGATATGAATCACATTATTTCAATGCATACTGAAATATTTTGCCTATTTATCAAAGCTCTGGAACTTTTTATTCTCACATTTTCTTACAGAAGATAGTTAGAGGCGTTTTGACGAGCAAAAGTCTGAATTAAACCCAAACTATAAAAACTGAAGAGTAAATGATAATGCTTTGATGATGATCAGTTGATGAGGATTTCCATCACTGTAAAAAAATAAAATAAAAATAATAGTAATAATTTAACCCCCCTCCATGCTTTACAGAGTTCCACTGGTCACTTTGAGATCCACTGGTCTGCGATATCCTAAGCAAGAATAGCCTTATTATGTTGTAATAATTAGTATAATTCTTTAATATATGACGGGTCTGGTGACAGCATTGCATATTTGCCAACCCTCAGAGAATGAAAAGTGGTAGATCAGATTGCGTGATGCAGTCGCGCCCTTAAAAGGGTCCCCCCCATGGAAATTAAAAAAAAAAAAGAATAAAAATCAATATAAAAATAAATGATGCATTCGCCTGCATTCTGAGTGCCATATTTGAAGAAAATTGTTCGAGACATTGAGGGTGCCACGGTGGTGTAGTGGTTAGCACTGTCGCCTCACAGCAAGAAAGTCCTGGGTTTGAGCCCAGTAGCCGACGGGGATCTTTCTGTTTCCTCCACAGTCTCAAGATATGCAGGTTTGGTTAATTGGTGGCTCTAAATTGAGTGTGAATGGTCATTTGTCTCTATGGTCACATGTCCACATACTTTTGGCTATATAGAGTATTTTTGAATATTCAATTACTAGCGCATTTTTGTTCTAATACTGGCGTTCTCAAACTTTTAAAGTTCAACAGACCTCCTAAACACAGATTTATTTTTGAATATCGCTCAACAATTTAAACGATATGAATCACATTATTTAAATGCGTACTGTAATATTTTGCCTATTTATCAAAGCTCTGGAACTTTTTATTCCCAAAATTTCTATTTACAGAGGTGTTTTGACGTGCATAAGTCTGAATTAAATCCAAAATATAAAAACACTTTGAGAAATTGAGGATGGCATAGTGGTTCGCGCTGTCACCTCACAGCAAGAAGGTTCTGGGTTCAAGCCCAATGGCTGACAGTGGCCCTGTGATGATCTGGCGACTTGTCCAGGGTATACTCTGCTTCTCACCCATAGTCAGCTGGGATAGACTCCAGCTTGCCCGTGAGCCTGCACAGGATAAGTGGTTACAGATAATGGATGGATGTTCAAGAAATCAGACTGATGTATGGAAAAAACATGCTTCTCACCTTGCTTTGATGCTGGATGATCCAGTGACCTGGTTGTCATAGCAAATCTTTTTTTTCTTTGGAGTTTTCATTATTCGGGATCACCAGAATGTGTTTGGTTTTTACAAATACTGGTGCGATTTGTTATAACATGTAAGCACATTGCTAATTGGCTGTAACCATAATGAGAACCAATGGAAAGGTGCGATAAAGCAACACAATTTAGATTCAACACCATTATCGCGCTGTTCCATTGGCTCTCAGCTTCACTTAATGACTATTTGACGCTCCGTACTTGTATTCTGTGTGCCGAAAACAGCTGAAGCGAGATCAGAAGAATGAATCCGCAGCGTTCACTGATTATTTTGAAATGCGGGGTTTTTTTTAGAACTAAAAGCGGTAGGCGGTATTCACCTGTCAAAATAAGTAGACTACCACATGAATTGGCAAGTATGGCATTGCTCCACAAATATGAAGCGAGACTTCTGAAACGATGCCACTCTTCTAATCCGTTCTGTTTTATCTAAATACGACCGTGTACTCAAGTTCACACTAACTCAGGAAAACTGTCATGTACACATCATCTTCCGACAACATGATGCGCATCTCCATAACTGGATATATGAAACACATACATTTAAAACAATTTAATATGTTAGAATTGAGAGCGTGGCGGCACGGTGGTGTAGTGGTTAGCGCTGTCGCCTCACAGCAAGAAGGTCCGGGTTCGAGCCCTGTGGCCGGCGAGGGCCTTTCTGTGCGGAGTTTGCATGTTCTCCCCGTGTCCGCGTGGGTTTCCTCCGGGTGCTCCGGTTTCCCCCACAGTCCAAAGACATGCAGGTTAGGTTAACTGGTGACTCTAAATTGAGCGTAGGTGTGAATGTGAGTGTGAATGGTTGTCTGTGTCTATGTGTCAGCCCTGTGATGACCTGGCGACTTGTCCAGGGTGTACCCCGCCTTTCGCCCGTAGTCAGCTGGGATAGGCTCCAGCTTGCCTGCGACCCTGTAGAAGGATAAAGCGGCAAGAGATAATGAGATGAGATGAGAATTGAGAGCTATGGATGTGGCTGTATTGTGATGTGATACAGTATTGAACAGACAGTTTGATTTCCTCCTTCAATCTCACTTACGGGCCAAAAGGCTTCACCACCTACACATTCCTTGTGATCATAAAGAGCTACAGCGGATATAAAAAGTGTGCACACCCTGTTAAAATGATCGGTTTTTCTGATGTAAAAAAAATGAGACCACGATAAATAATTTCAAAACTTTTCCCACCTTTAATGTGACCTATAACCTGTACAATTCAATTGAAAAACAAACAAATCTGTTTGGGGAAAAACATAAAAAATAAAAAACATACAATATGCTGGTTGCATAAGTGTGCGCACCCTTAAAGGGCTCCTGACAGCAAAAAATATGTTAAATTGTTAATTTCAGCCATATTGAGTTGAATAAAATGACAGATTTACTTCACACATTGCGCGACAGAATAGTAACAAACATCGTTTTGAATGGCTCGTCACGCAGATAAATCGATATCATAGCGAGCCAACCCACGGCCGAGGAAGAAGGCGGATATGACGTCACATGCAGAACCACTGACAGACATTTTCTCAACTTCTCGTTGTTCACCAGTGCTTTGCAAGTGAATATTTTTGCATCTGAGTCGTTTATTTTGGTGAATATGCCTGCTCGTTGTGTGGCTGGATTTTGCTCAAACACCAGGGAAGCCGGGTATAGTCTGTATACCTTTCCCAAGGATCCCATCAGACGCGAAGAGTGGGCAAAACAAGTGCGCCGGACATGGGACATGTGGACTCCCAATGACAGGTGGGCCTCTGTTTGACAGACATGTGACACTTGTTTGATTAGTTGTTGATTGATGATTTTTCGGTGTAGATCTCCATCTTCTCATCTCATGATCTCTAGCCACTTTATCCTGTTCTGCAGGGTCGCAGGCAAGCTGGAGCCTATCCCAACTGACTACGGGCGAAAGGCGGGGTACACCCTGGACAAGTCGCCAGGTCATCACAGGGCTGACACATAGACACAGACAACCATTCACACTCACATTCACACCTACGCTCAATTTAGAGTCACCAGTTAACCTAACCTGCATGTCTTTGGACTGTGGGGGAAACCGGAGCACCCGGAGGAAACCCACGCGGACACGGGGAGAACATGCAAACTCCGCACAGAAAGGCCCTCGCCGGCCACGGGGCTCGAACCCGGACCTTCTTGCTGTGAGGCGACAGCACTAACCACTACACCACCGTGCCGCCCCGATCTCCATCTTGTAATGAGATATTTACTAATAAATAATAGCAATAGGTGAATTTGTTCATGATTCAAAGTTCTGCCACAGTTCCGCTGCAATACCGTGTTGGCTGGACCTTATAGGCCTAACATGCAATTGAATTTCATCAGTTCATAGAAGTTTTTATTCTTATCAAATAAAAATGTGAGAAAATGGCCCAAATCTAAAAGACCATGAACTTTCAAGAGAGCATATTTTTTAAAAAGGAAATCAGTGCGGTAATATTGTCCGCATCCCCCCCAGAGGACTAGATCTATTATTATTATATTACCATTCAGTGTTTTGGAGCCTCCCGATGTCAGCTGGGATCACGACGTCCTCTGCATTGGGCCCGTCGTCGTCTGTGTCCGAGTCGGAAATCTCGCCTTCTGCAGGCAAATCATCCAGATACGGCTCAAAACGATAAGGCAAAATGCCACCCACTGCTTCGTCTTCGTGTAATCTGACATGTCCAGTGTCAACCTCAAAAAGGGCCTCAGTTTCTGAAGACTGGTCAGAAAATCGCTCTGTTTCGTCGGCCATAGCCGCTTTGAAGGCCGAGCAGTCGTTCTGCATGTGACGTCACGGCAAATATGGCGGCCACTGACAGCGGCTTAGCGCTTGGCCAGATTGACGCAACTTCACACAAAGACAAATCTACTAATTTCGTTCTGTTGGTGGTTAGTTCTATCATGAAAGTGATGAGTGGTGTTTGTAATTTTATTACAGAAACCTATTTTAGAGCATAATTTTGCTGTCAGGAGCCCTTTAAACTAATACTTTGTTGAAGCACCTTTTGATTTAATTACAGCATTCAGTCTTTTTGGGTCGGAGTCTATAAGCCTGCCACGTCTAGAATTTGCAATATTTGCCTACTCTTCCTTGCAAAAGCGATCCAAATCTGTCAGATTGCGAGGGCGTCTCTTGTGCACAGCCCTCTTCAGGTCACCCCACAGATTTTCAATTGGATTTAGCTCTGGGCTCTGGCTGGGACATTCCAAAACTTTAATTTTCTTTTGGTGAAGCCATTCCTTTGTTGATTTCGATGTATGCTTGGGGTCATTGTCGTGCTGAAAGATGAAATTCCTCTTCATCTTCATCTTTCTAGCAGACACCTGAAGGTTTTGGGCCAAAACTGACTGGTATTTAGAACTGTTCATAATTCCCTCCACCTTGACTAAAGCCCCTGTTCCAGCTGAAGAACGACAACCCCAAAACATGATGCTGCCGCCACCATGCTTCACCGTGGATATGGGGTTCTTTTGGTGATGCGCAGTGGTGTTTTTGTGCCAAACATACCTTTTGGAACTGTGGCCAAAAAGTTCAACCTTGGTTTCATCAGACCAGAACACATTTTCCCACATGCTTTTGGGAGAGTTGATGTATTTTTTTTTTTTTCAAAATTTAGCCAGGCCTGGATGTTTTTCTTTGACCCTACCCCATAGTCCAGACATATGGCGAATCCGAGAGATTGTTGTCACATGTAGTACACAACTAGTACTTGCCAGAAATCCCTGCAGCTCCTTCAGTGTTGCTGTCGGCCTCTTGGCAGCCTCCCTGACCAGTTTGCGTCTTGTCTTTTCATCAGTTTTGCAGGGACATCCAGTTCTCGGTAACATCACTGTTGTCCCATATTTTCTCCACTTCTTGATGACTGTCTTCACTGTGCTCCATGGTGTATCTAATGCCGTGGAAATGTTTGTGTACCCTTCTCCTGACTGATACCTTTCAACAATGAGATCCCGTTGATGCTTTGTAAGCTCTCTGTGAACCCTGGCGTTTGCTGGAGGATGCAACTGAGTAAATGTCTGAACTTTATTTGGGGTTAATCAGAGTCATTTTAATTGATGGCAGGTGTGAACCCAAAAAGACTGAATGCTGTAATTAAATCAAAAGGTGCTTCAACAAAGTATTAGTTTAAGGGTGTGCACACTTATTCAACCAGCTTCTTGTACGTTTTTTATTTTATGTTTTTCCCCCGAACAGATTTGTTTGTTTTTCAATTAAATTGTACAGGTTATAGGTCGCATTAAAGATGGGAAAAGCTTTGAAATAATTTATCATGGTCTCATTTTTTTACATCAGAAAAACCGATCATTTTAACGAGCTGTGTACACTTTTTATATCCACTGTATGTGTGCTACTACATTACTGTTTGGAAATCAGTGCACCTATTCAAACAGGAGGGAATATTTACACCCCTACAGCCTCTTTGTCACATCACTTGACTCGAGAAAAGCTGGATTAAGAAGTGGAAATTTTAACTGTGTTGAATATTATAGCTCTTAAGAAGAGGACGTGTACCTTCTGACCATTTCCAGAACTACAGGGATGCTATATTAAGGAGACATAGTGGTATGTCAGGAATATCAATTACTCTAGTCTGATTGAGCATGGGCTCAGAGCGATTGTATTCCTCACCATGGTTCAGACGCTCCCGTCTTCAAGGTGCGGCTTCATCATTTTCTGTCTCTGAGCCTCCGTCTTCTTCAGACCTCTATTCCAGGGTCCTCCTTATAATCATCCCTCTGAGCCCTTCAGCCAACACAAGCAGGTCCTGCCTGGAATCCCACTCACGTCTCGTCCATTGGAATAAGTCTTCATTATCATAATGGTCGTCAAGGTGCTCAGAATTATCAAGTCCAACATTATGACCATTTTCATCATACCAGTAATTGATCTCCTCATCACTATCTTTGTTTTCATGATGGTGACTATCATATGCGTCCTCATTTTCTTCTTCATCCTCATCACATTGAAGTACCTCTGTACTCTGACATGTTGCAGGCTCATATGCCTCGATGGATCTGGACAGTGAGACATACCTGCACATTTCACAACACTGACCAGAAGAACTTTTTTGACTTTTTTTTTATTATACCCCCGCTCCGAAGGAGGGGGGTATACTGGTTTTTTACCTCTGTCCGTATCCCCGTCCGTCTGAAACACCCTTTTGCTCAGCAACCACAAATCATAACCACTTGGTACTTGGTACCAAACTTCAGCTTGGGGTTCTATACCGTGTGTACCGTTTTCAGGTCTGTCGCACATCAACTTTGTTTACCGACTGAATGCGTTTACGAAACATATAGTGTGGATTTACAAATTTTTCGTAACACTTTTCTCAGCAACTACAAATCACAACTGCTTGATATTTGGTACTGAGGTTCAGCTTGGGGTTCTACACCGTGTATACCGTTAACAGGTCTGTCACTTCCTGTTTACCAACTGAATGTACTTACGAAACATGCACGGTGGATTTTGACGCTATTTCAAAATGCCAGTTTACCAGGATGCTATTTGAAATCCCTGGGGAGAGACACTGCTCTTAACTTAGTTGTTTCAGGGTTAATTATTTGTTGAAGCCAGCATTCATAATAAGTGTCCTATTCCTTCAATTGCTTGCATTCTGATCTAAACGAGAGCGGGGGGGATACGTAAGTGAGCAGTAGCTCACAGTTGATCTTGTTTTTTATGAGCTTCACTAGGAACATCCTCCAAACGTGCTTGTTTTTGAGTTATTAAGCTTTGAAGCTCTTCTAATTCAAGTAACCTGTGAAAATGATTAAAAGATAATCAATCATGATATTTATAATTGTAGGCATTATTTTTATTCCCATTAATATCTGGACTCCATTTTAGGACATGCTTTCATGAGAAATAATCAGATGCTTGCTGTTTCTGTCTTTTCACATGCTACTCTTGGTGTAAGTGCTGCCATTTATCCCTTCTAATGATGGCAAATCTGGAATTTAATTTGTTTAGTCACTGATTTAGTTAAAACATGATGCTCTGTGCATACTGCTGCAGCCTAAATCCTGGCCCAAGTCTCTGATTCATAGTTAATATCCGTAGCTGAGCTGTTCTAATTTTCTCCGGATATAATAATAATAATTCAGTCGGGACGGGGGCAGAACTTTGACTGCAAACCATTGCTACAACAAACATTGTCATGAATGACCTTGCCTGAGTAACCCATCTGTTCAGTAGAGATATGGCGAGTAAAATGTTTGGCGTTTCTTGATAGCTGGAAGTGAGAATATTTAACAGCATTTAGAACATTTAGTGCTTCCAGTGAAGCTATAAAAAGAAGTCGGTGAAAACAATGTCAGAGTTTTCATACTACTTTACTTTATTTGGCTAACGTTATCCTCGTTTCTGAGACTGGCATAATATCAGATGAAAAAGAAATGACTACATATTTGATTCGAGTCCCAGAACTTTCGCTCAAGTATCAGAAAGCATTCAGGCAGGTGACTGCATTACGTCTTACCACTGATTGCAAGCCAGCATGTCCCTGCAAGGTCATCACACAGCCTCCCTTTTCTGTTGCACCCAAGCCCGTCTCACACTGATTATTTCGAAGGCTGCACTGGAGAGAGAGAGAGAGAGAGAGAGAGAGAGCAGCACGGTCAACGGCCTATCAGTTGTGAGCTGCAGTTTCCCCTGTCATTAGAGCTGTGATTTATCGCCGTATACTGCTGACCCTTTCTGCCTCTCTCGGCTTGTCGGCTCGGCCCAGGTTAAGTGGTTTGTTGTTGGTGGTGGTGGTGGTGGAGACATCAAGAGAAACGAGAGTGATATAGTGGTGGAGCTATGGAGAGAATTATTCCCACATCATTTTAATCCACAACCCAATCCCATTCCTCATTTCTTCCTTCAAGTCATTGAACTATCTTAGTCAAATATATCGTCAGTTTCTGTTTGCCTACAGCTCTTTGTGCATATCGTTATATGCTATATTACATAAAATCTCATCTCATTATCTGTAGCCACTTTATCCTGTTCTACAGGGTCGCAGGCAAGCTGGAGCCTATCCCAACTGACTACGGGCGAAAGGCGGGGTACACCCTGGACAAGTCGCCAGGTCATCGCAGGGCTGACACATAGACACAGACAACCATTCACACTCACATTCACACCTACGGTCAATTTAGAGTCACCAGTTAACCTAACCTGCATGTCTTTGGACTGTGGGGGAAACCGGAGCACCCGGAGGAAACCCACACGGACACGGGGAGAACATGCAAACTCCACACAGAAAGGCCCTCGCCGGTCACGGGGCTCGAACCCGGACCTTCTTGCTGTGAGGCGACAGCGCTAACCACTACACCACCATGCTACCCTACATAAAATATACTGTATTTAATACTCAAGTTCTTGGTTGCTAGTATTTTTGGACCCTCTCTAATAAACTGCAGCCTCTGCAGCTCCATTGCAAAGATAATGCTGAATCGACCAAAACCGATTTGTTATGTTGTTTGTCAATGTCTCACTTCTGGTCTCTACTGTACACCTCCTGTCTGCTGACATGGAAATACTAGTGCCTCGGTCCTATTAATTCCCTTGTCTCTTATTCATTGAAACAAAGTCAGGAAAAATCGAGAGCGCTCTCGAAGCATGAAATAAGCACTCGCGTGACAACACAATCAAAAGAGATGCGCCATAAACATGAGGGATGTCGGTACCAGAAATAGCAGAGTGCATTTGGCTGCACTCGCAGTCAGGCAGGCTGATTAGAGTCTGTTTTATGGATGGGCTGCAGATCATATTAACGTTATTATATCCGCACAGAGAGAGAAGAGAGCGAAAGAGAAGGATGGGATTGAGAGAGAGGTGGCTTGGGTCAAGAAGCTTGGATGTAGAATAAAGAGCAAACACATGAAAGATGAGCAGTCAATGTGTGTGTGTATTTTGCAGAGGTGGAAAGAGTACTAAAATATTATACTCAAGTACAAGTACTGTTACTCTGATGAAATTTTACTTAAGTACAAGTAAAGTTACCAGACAAAAAATCTACTCAAGTAAAAGTAAAAAGTAGATCATTTAAAATGTACTTTGAGTAAAAGTAAAACGTTACTTTTAACAATGGGTGTTTTCTGCCTCCATTGTGTTGTGCAAAAATGAAAAAGAAGAGGAAACAAGGATATATGTACATCTCAACCCAGATGTTTTATTTAAAGGAAGTGTATCAAATTGAATGCATAGGATAATGCTGCATTAAAACTGAGACAAACAAAAAAGGTCAATACACACAGTCATGTCGTTTACGTCGCCCTGACCACACACAAAGCATTGAACACGAAATATGAAAGTGAAATGTTGCACCGAAATTTCGTAGCTTGCCTGTGTGCACTGTGTGTTATTGAACAATTCAATTCAAACATTATTTGTTTTGCTTAGTATTCCTTTCTGGCCTGTTGGATGTAGAATGGTAGGAGGACTGATCACGTCAGGTTGGCGAGCTAACTTGCTTGCATGATTAGCCAACCGAATAACAGACTAGTTACCGTTATGTTACAGTACCAACAGGTTGCTACTTCAACATTAGCAATGCCATCCACTATTTTTGGAATATAACCAGCCTATTGTCGGTTTTACTATGGAAAGGAAACATTATGCCAATGACAATACTTACCTCAACATGCTTGCGCAGATTAGACGTCGAATTTTTGTATGCCGCAATGGTTGTCTTCTTGGGCACACATAATCTGCATTGCATAATGAAACTGTCACCCCTTTTCTCAACGAAGCTGAAGTGATCACGTATGTAGGGCCAGGGGTGCACTTCATTACTGGAAGAAATTGCGTTTTCTGCAGGGTCGTCCACCACAGGTTCCTCGGTCTCCTCCATGTCCACAGGGGCGCTTTATCAACACCCGTGGCCCAGGGGCTAGGCCCCTCATAGGCTACCTGTCAACCCTACCCTTAGCGTTGGCCAGGAAAACACTCTTATTTTATTTGCAATACGTGTCAAGCATTTACAGTGTAAGCGCGTAATTAGCCTAGAAGCCTACGATAGGTTACGTTTGGCTCAGCGTAGCTGCGCAAGGCCCTACAAACATTACAGGAAGCATACAAAGATGGTGTAATTCATCATACACATTATCTGTAAAAACCATGCACAATGTTCACTTCATACATAGTAGATTTTCATAAAAAAATTGTATGAGGAAAATGCAAAAGGGGCCACTTTCAGGAGTAAATCATACATGGCATATATATTTATTTATAAGTCCTTATAAGGATTTATCCTTATATTTATAAGGATTTACTACTAAGACAGTGGTAAATTCGTATAAGTTCTTTACTGTTTTTTTTTCGTATGGGTTATAATCCTGTTAGTATAATAGCATATTTCTATGGGGATAATAAAATGTCTAAAACGGCATCTACTGAAGAAATTGATGAAAAGATTGTAGCCTATAATGTTCACAGTTCGGGCAGCAGACAGAGTAAGCATACTGAGGGGAACAGCAATACAAAGCTAGCGCAGATCCACATTTCTCGCTAGCTGTGTTGGGTGTGTTGTTAACCCGTGTGGATTTAAGTGAAATACTTGAGAAGCTCTGTGGTCAAGACAACGTTTTAAGGTAAGGACGCTTGATTATTAATGTTTGCCCGCCATGGCTTGTTGTTAACGAAAGGCCCACGTGATTTTGCCTTATGCAGCTACTGCTAGCGTCATGCTTTGAACTAGGTTAAGCTCATTTGCGCTAAAGGATGGGTTTATTGAAGGACTTTGATGTAGCTAGTTTCTTTTTAAAAAATCGTATGCTCAAAACAGTATGCCTGCGTTCATCATGTTTAACTTTTTTCTTGATGGAGTGCGTGAAATATTGTTGCAAGTGGTATTTCGATGCAGTCATGTCAAAAAGGCAGTTGAATGCATGGTCTTATTCAAGGAGAAGGAAGACTTGCATGATGCTTGAACATAGATCGGTAAAATAGACCCTAGTAGGACTCGGTTTCGTGTATTTCGGTCTGTAGAGTTATGAGTTTGGCCGCTGTCCATGGTGTTTACGTTTCATGTGGCCGCCAAGCCAAGTACCTTGACTTGCAGTGAATGTTTTCATGCCGCCGAGCTATTTTTATGTATTTTATTTTTTAAAAGGCCTTGTCTGTAGGTGTGTGTGTTTTATGTTTACACATAGGTCTACATTATCGCGCACGCGCGCTTGTGTGGTTATCTCTGGCCATGCCCCTGCGTGAAAGTTACGCAGTATCACTGTCCTGTCCGTGGTAATAATCAGAACCGGCTCTGTAATGATAATGCGCACGTTCTTCTCTCCCTCTGTGGTCGGATGTGTTGAGCGATGTGAGCGTGGGCCTTGCGCAGCTACGCTGAGCCAAACGTAACCTATCGTAGGCTTCTAGGCTAATTACGCGCTTACACTGTAAATGCTTGACACGTATTGCAAATAAAATAAGAGTGTTTTCCTGGCCAACGCTAAGGGTAGGGTTGACAGGTAGCCTATGAGGGGCCTAGCCCCTGGGCCACGGGTGTTGATAAAGTGCCCCTGTGGACATGGAGGAGACCGAGGAACCTGTGGTGGACGACCCTGCAGAAAACGCAATTTCTTCCAGTAATGAAGTGCACCCCTGGCCCTACATACGTGATCACTTCAGCTTCGTTGAGAAAAGGGGTGACAGTTTCATTATGCAATGCAGATTATGTGTGCCCAAGAAGACAACCATTGCGGCATACAAAAATTCGACGTCTAATCTGCGCAAGCATGTTGAGGTAAGTATTGTCATTGGCATAATGTTTCCTTTCCATAGTAAAACCGACAATAGGCTGGTTATATTCCAAAAATAGTGGATGGCATTGCTAATGTTGAAGTAGCAACCTGTTGGTACTGTAACATAACGGTAACTAGTCTGTTATTCGGTTGGCTAATCATGCAAGCAAGTTAGCTCGCCAACCTGACGTGATCAGTCCTCCTACCATTCTACATCCAACAGGCCAGAAAGGAATACTAAGCAAAACAAATAATGTTTGAATTGAATTGTTCAATAACACACAGTGCACACAGGCAAGCTACGAAATTTCGGTGCAACATTTCACTTTCATATTTCGTGTTCAATGCTTTGTGTGTGGTCAGGGCGATGTAAACGACATGACTGTGTGTATTGACCTTTTTTGTTTGTCTCAGTTTTAATGCAGCATTATCCTATGCATTCAATTTGATACACTTCCTTTAAATAAAACATCTGGGTTGAGATGTACATATATCCTTGTTTCCTCTTCTTTTTCATTTTTGCACAACACAATGGAGGCAGAAAACACCCATTGTTAAAAGTAACGTTTTACTTTTACTCAAAGTACATTTTAAATGATCTACTTTTTACTTTTACTTGAGTAGATTTTTTGTCTGGTAACTTTACTTGTACTTAAGTAAAATTTCATCAGAGTAACAGTACTTGTACTTGAGTATAATATTTTAGTACTCTTTCCACCTCTGGTAACTTGTATGGTTTGGAAATATCCTAATAATGCAAGGGAAATGTCCCAGTTCAAGGGGCAGCATGGTGGTATAGTGGTTAGCACTTTCACCTCATAGCAAGAAGGTCCTGGGTTCAAGCCCAGTGGCTGACAAGGGCCTTTCTGTGTGGAGTTGCATGTTCTCCCCGTGTCTGCATAGGTTTCCTCCTGGTGCTCTGGTTTCCCCCACAGTCCAAAGACATGCAGGTTAGGCTAATTGGTGGCTCTAAATTGAGTGTGAATGGTTGTTTGTCTCTATGTGTCAGCTCTGCGATGATCTGGCGTCGTGTCCAGGGTGTACCCTGCCTCTCACCCATAGTCAGCTGGGATAGGCTCTAGCTTGCCTGTGACCCTGCACAGGATAAGCGGCTACAGATAATGGATGGATATCCCATTTTGAGAAATGTACAGCCTGTTTGTGGTGAACCATGGTATCTGCGAACAACATCCCATTTTTACCTCTGACAACTTTGGTTTATCGGAGGTTATATTTTTGGCTCCATTTGTATGTTTGTTCCCAACGTAACTCAAAAAGTACTGAACAGATTTTGATGAAATTTGGAGGAAAGGTGAGCCATGGGTGAAGGAACAACTGATTAGATTTTGATGCAAATTCAGATATGTGTGGATCCAGTGTCAGTAACAGCACTGAGAGCACAAGCTTGAAACAGCCTTCCAACATGGCCGCCACGAACTACACCTCCCAGCAACCACAGCGCCCTCTGTCTCCAGCTTATTAAATGCACCTGTCTCTCATTATCGTCATTATCAGCAACCCTATACAGTATAAACACCATTCTCACTCTCACTCACTGCAGAGTATTGTTCAGTGTTTCCTTCCTGTCGTTACCAAGTCGTTTAATTTCTGCCTGCCTTCCTTCTAGTATTCGACCTTTGTTTATGTTTACCTTGACCATGTCTCTTAGTCTCGTCTATGTTATCCAGTTTGCTGATTGACCGACCTCCACCCGTTTCTGTCTACTGCTTCTCCCGCTGTCCCCTGCACCTGTATCTGTAAATGTCTCCACCCTGACATCCAGGATTTTTTTTTTTTGTTGTCTGTTCCCAACATAACTCAAAAAGTAGTGAACAGATTTGGATGAAATTAGGTGTACTGCTTTCGTATTATCCTAGGTTCAGGTGATTTGATGTTGATAATATATGGCTTGATGGAGGTATAAACTCTACAG
The DNA here is from genome assembly GCF_027579695.1 of Neoarius graeffei. Classification (NCBI taxonomy): domain Eukaryota; kingdom Metazoa; phylum Chordata; class Actinopteri; order Siluriformes; family Ariidae; genus Neoarius; species Neoarius graeffei. Next base: position 23,874,266 of record NC_083590.1, on the reverse strand, counting down.
AGTCCCTTCTAGTTTTTAAAGGCACTGTTTTCAATTATTCATTCAGGGAAACTGCTTGAATAATTATCCTAACCTTCTGCAGATGAGTGTTTTCTTAGATGTTGCCTGTTTTATAGGTGCATTACATTAGAATTTGGTTGAAAAAAAAATCATCAGCATTAAGTCAGGAAAGTAAAAACCCTGTAATAGTACTTCACACTTATTTGTTATCACATGCTAACTTTAAAAACACAGAGCCACTAGGGTAGCTAGCAAAACTAGCTGGATACTATATGTTGACTAGTTAGCTAAAAGATGGGACGGAAAGCACAAATCAAATCCCAGACCAGATTACAAAACCCATGTAAAACTCTTCACACATCATAAATATACATAGCAGATGTGACTTTGTTTTCCACATTGTTTTTTAGCTAGCTACTGTAGTTCAAGGTAGCCAGCTAGCTTGCTAGCACTAGACCACTGAGCTCTATATAAAATCTGGAGAGCTCATTGGCTCGTCAGAGTGAAGCCATCTGGCCACCATCTTACCACTCGCATCGCGTGTATTTGGTTTATGTGTTAAACCGTCGTATCCGATCAAACTTGCACTAAGAAAAGTATCTCGTGACTTGTTTCTCTTTCATGACCTCCTCTTATTTTCTCAAATTTACCCACATTCCTTACATATCTTTATAGAGCTCCGTTTCACTGTTTTTTTTTTCCTTTTCCAGTTCAGTCTCTGGTCATTTTTCTTTTTGAATGGCTCTTTTACTACTATAATTATTTTCACGGAGATTATTTCAGTTTTTCTCCGATACAGTGCATCTGTCTCTTTTGTATATTTCTTCTTCCTTTCTATCTATCTATTTATTTATTATACCAACACAAAGGCTGTACAATACTTCCTTTCTCTTTAGGACAGTTGTTGAAACAGGATCATTTTCTCATGTAATTTGCCATTTTCACTTCGTTCTCATAGTCATGTCTTAACAGGATTTATTGGTCACATAATTCACTGTCGTTTTAGACATAAACGATTCAATTTTGATGCTTTTTTTCTTTTTAAGACCACATGTACTTGTATTACGTTGTAATACATTGTATTGTATAGTATTATCATGTAATACTATAGTTTTAAAGAACTGAAGGCAATTTTTTTATGATCAAAATTCTATTTGTCTCATTTTATTAAATATCGGAATGCATTTTGATCGCTATTCTGTCACTGCTATAGCAAGTTATGCGTGTTTGAAATATGCTCTGTAATATATCAGTCCATATGTCAAAGCGATGGCCGTAAACGAGATTCGTTGAGACCTGTGCGAGACACCGTAGGACGGAAGTAAAACGTACAGCAGAAGTCAAAGTCGCCAACATCTGCCAACGTCGTGAAAAGACACGCGTGCCCTCTTTCGAATGCTGACGTGATCAAGCCGGAAGTTTTGTTTGTTTTGATAGCAATCAGGAAAGTTTGAAAAAAGTAGGCAGTAATCGTCATTTAAACTCGTTTTTGTGCAATATTTCGTTTGGAAAAGATTTCAAAATGGCGGCACTGACACCTGGCTGACACTTCACGTTTCGAAGTCTCGCACAAGTCTCGTGAAGATCGCGCGGATAAGCGACGCCTGCCGTGGACCAAACGAACTAAATTCAACGTGGCTAAAAACCGAATAGGCCGATAAGCACAATATTTAATTGTAATTAGTTGCCAATACGAGTCGCGATATAAGGTTACTAAAAGTGAAACGTAATTGAATAACACGTTAGTAAAGAAATAAAGCAAGTTTAAAAATGACTTCAGTTCTACTTTAAGTTTTGGAAATTAAGTGAATTTTCTATTTGCCAACTAGATATTCAGACTTTTTATTATTTTTTTAAACATACTGCATTATTTGATAGAACAAGTCAGATATGTAGGGTATGTGGAGATGTTTTGCAGGTTGCGTCTGCTCTGGAGGCGTGATTGAGTGAAATGAATGAAAAAGACTGGACTGAGCGAGAGAATCAGCGGGGTGAGTCATAGCTCCTGAGCCAAGAGGTTTAACCATCACTGGGTTAGTGGAGGATCGAAATGAACAGACGCTCTAAGCAGCAGGTGTGTTATTAAGCAGCGCTTGGTCATATTTCACACACCAATTCAGCAGAACAGCGAGCGAGCTGGCTACCGATTTGCCACTCAACTGCTGATAGCTTCTGCTGTCGCTTGACAGTCGTTTTATATTGAAACGACAAACCCAAGCATGCTTTCACACGAGTCGACCAGAGTGAGCTTGCTTGAGCTGTGTGTGCTTTGTGTTTTTTTTCCCGGTTTCTCGCTCTGCCTTTCCTCACTGCGGAGTGATCTCTCTCCCCTATGCACAGAGAATGCAATCTGTCAATTACCTATGGGGAGCCAGGGAAAAATGAGCGCTGATGCAATTTCAAATCCAGGAATTTAGCAACAAATGAAATTTGGTGTCAAGTGAAGAGAATCCACCGGGAGAATGCTCTCTCCGTGCCGTGCAAATAAAAGGATTACTATGGTGATGAGAAGAGAAGTGTGTGGTTCTGTGCAGAAATCTTCCCACAGCAGCATTGTGGAGGAGTGGGTAGGAAGAGGGCATCAAATCAGACAACTGTGGTATTTGTATGCCTTCTTTTGTTTCTCCCACTTAAAAACAAACCATTGGGTGTGGCTCTTTTGTTCACTCATTGTTTGTTTTCCTGAACAATTCCCGCCGCTTCACTGGAGAACTTTTTGAGGAATACGTTTCCTCGGTGGCCTCTGAAATGGTGTGTTCATCTGGCAACCTCGACAGGTGGTCGTGATGTCCAGGTGTGACCTGGCAACCCATGCAACAAATCGTGAAGCCCTGCTGTGACCTGGCAACCAATCGCGGTGGCCCGATGTGACCTGGCAACCAGCAGGTCCAATCGCTCTGTCCTGCTGCTAGCCTGGCAACCCGTGCAACTATTTCCGCTCGCGCTGCCGTATGATCATTAGCCAGCAGCCAGCTGTCAGTTTGCTCATTTCCTCTTGCCTGTGGAGGGCAGGGGAGTGTTCATTACTGTGGAAGAATTTAGATTTATCTGGCAGCTTTTTCAAAACTGAACTGGCATGTCTTAAATCTTTGACACCTGTGGCTGTCATAACACCTGTGCTCCTTCTATTCTCGGTTTTCCAGGGAAAAAAATTTAGCGACCCTTGAACGATTTTAATGAACACCATATGACACATTGTATATCATTACGGGATATCACAAGCACATTATGGAGCCTGTTTAAGCTGTTTAACGCATAATTTGGGGTTTATCTGAAATCCAGCTGCAGTCATGATTTTTAATTGACCTTCTACACCACAACAATAACCTTCAACTTTATTATTTACGTCACACTATTATAGAAATACACATTAAGGCAGAGGACATTCAGTTGTCGAGAAATGCAACTCAATACTGCTCAGTAAGATGACGCGTGAGCACAGGGCAATACTGCAATTAACCCTTTGGCTTTTTTCAACCCTTTCACCTCCAGCATCGTGATGATGCTTGTTAAATGGCCTCGGAGATGCCAGGAGTATCTCATGCTGGTGCAAAGTGGCAGCATTATCCATGAAGCCATGAGGAATAAACACACACACACACACACACACACACACACACACACACACACACACACACGCAACCAATTAGGAAGTGTCACTGATTTACATTGGATATAAAAAGTGTACACACTCTGTTAAAATGATCGGTTTTTCTGATGTAAAAAAAAAAATGAGACCACAACAAATAATTTCAAAACTTTTCCCACCTTTAATGTGACCTATAACCTGTACAATTCAGTTGAAAAACAAACAAATCTGTTAGGGGGAAAAACATAAAAAATAAAAAATGTACAATAAGCTGGTTGCATAAGTGTGCACACCCTTAAACTAATACTTTGTTGAAGCACCTTTTGATTTACAGTAATTACAGCATTCAGTCTTTTTGGGTCGGAGTCTATCAGCCTGCCACATCGAGACTTGGCAATATTTGCCCACTCTTCCTTGCAAAAGCGCTCCAAATCTGTCAGATTGCGAGGGCGTCTCTTGTGCACAGCCCTCTTCAGGTCACCCCACAGATTTTCAATTGGGTTTAGGTCTGGGCTCTGGCTGGGACGTTCCAAAACTTTTTTGGGGTCATTGTTGTGCTGAAAGATGAAATTCCTCTTCATCTTCAGCTTTCTAGCAGACACCTGAAGGTTTTGGGCCAAAATTGACTGGTATTTAGAACTGTTCATAATTCCCTCCACCTTGACTAAAGCCCCTGTTCCAGCTGAAGAAAAACAACCCCAAAACATGATGCTGCCGCCACCATGCTTCACCGTGGGTTTGGGGTTCTTTTGGTGATGCGCAGTGTTGTTTTTGTGCCAAACATACCTTTTGGAATTGTGGTCAAAAAGTTCAACCTTGGTTTCATCAGACCAGAACACATTTTCCCACATGCTTTTGGGAGAGTTGATGGTTTTTTTTTTTTCAAAATTTAGCTGGGCCTGGATGTTTTTCTTTGACCCTACCTCATAGTCCAGACATATGGAGAATACGGGAGATTGTTGTCACATGTCGTACACAACCAGTACTTACCAGAAATCCCTGCAGCTCCTTCAGTGTTGCTGTAGGCCTCTCGGCAGCCTCCCTGACCAGTTTTCATCTTGTCTTTTCATCAGTTTTGGAGGGACGTCCAGTTCTCGGTAACGTCACTGTTGTCCCATATTTTCTCCACTTCTTGATGCCGGTCTTCACTGTGCTCCATGGTGTATCTAATGCCGTGGAAATGTTTGTGTCCCCTTCTCCTGACTGATACCTTTCAACAATGAGATCCCGTTGATGCTTTGTAAGCTCTCTGTGAACCCTGGCGTTTGCTGGAGGATGCAACTGAGTAAATGTCTGAACTTTATTTGGGGTTAATCAGAGTCATTTTAATTGATGGCAGGTGTGAACCCAAAGAGACTGAATGCTGTAATTAAATCAAAAGGTGCTTCAACAAAGTATTAGTTTAAGGGTGTGCACACTTATGCAACCAGCTTCTTGTATGTTTTTATTTTTTATGTTTTTCCCCGGCGGCACGGTGGTGTAGTGGTTAGCACTGTCGCCTCACAGCAAGAAGGTCCTGGGTTCGAGCCCCGGGGCCGGCGAGGGCCTTTCTGTGCGGAGTTTGCATGTTCTCCCCGTGTCCGCGTGGGTTTCCTCCGGGTGCTCCGGTTTCCCCCACAGTCCAAAGACATGCAGGTTAGGTTAACTGGTGACTCTAAATTGACCGTAGGTGTGAATGGTTGTCTGTGTCTATGTGTCAGCCCTGTGATGACCTGGCGACTTGTCCAGGGTGTACCCCGCCTTTCGCCCGTAGTCAGCTGGGATAGGCTCCAGCTTGCCTGCGACCCTGTAGAAGGATAAAGCGGCTAGAGATAATGAGATGAGATGTTTTTCCCCCGAACAGATTTGTTTGTTTTTCATTTGAATTGTACAGATTATAGGTCACATTAAAGGTGGGAAAAGTTTCGAAATTATTTATCGTGGTCTCATTTTTTTTTTACATCAGAAAAACCTATCATTTTAACAGGGTGTGTACACTTATTTATTCCATTGTATTCACTGCTACCATACTGCTGCTGCTGTTTAGGTTTGAAACATCAGGGCAGAACATGCTCATTGTTCTCATTTTTTGCCTCGTCTCTGTGATTGTCAGTTTGCAAAGTTTTAAACCCATCTGACTAAATTGCGTTACTACAGTATGTGTGGAAACCAGACTCTGAACTCAAAGCACTTGCATTAACCATATTAAAATGATCTGCAGGCTCAATTCCAGCGAGACCGCATCCATTACACTATTTGATATTTTAGATGTGTCTTGAGGCAGCCTAGTGCCGTTTTTGTGCATATGAGACAAAGCCGCTGACCTCCTCCTCTTCCTCCTTCTCCTCCTTCTGCCGCCTCACAGAGGACCACATGACATTGGATTCCTCTCACGAGGAAAGACTTTCACCTCAATATTTCTCCTTCTGCCGTCAACCTTGACATGCTTTTCAAAAAGCGTGCATGGAAATCCTTACTAATTTTGACAGCGTGAAGTCAAGCATGCCGTGATGCCTTACTGAAAAGCTGAAGACATGTTTCAAGTGCTTTTAAAGAAAAAGGTAGAGGCTGAAGTTGTTTTAAATGGTTTAATAAGCCAGTCTTTGAGTTGGTCTATGGAAACGAATGCCAAGGTGAGATCATGATATATATATATAGATGTCAAGCCATAAAGATGGACTGTCAGTCTGCAATACAGTGCTGTATTATTAAATTGGGATGGAGGTACTTCAGTACAACTGTAAGATACGTCCTGTTTTCCTTAATCAGACAACGCAGTCCAGTTTTAACTATATATATATATATATATATATATATATATATATATATAGTATACACTCACCAGCCACTTTATTAGGAACATCCATCCACCTGCTGTAGTAATCTCATCTCATCATCTCTAGCCGCTTTATCCTGTTCTACAGGGTCGCAGGCAAGCTGGAGCCTATCCCAGCTGACTACGGGCGAAAGACAGGGTACACCCTGGACAAGTCGCCAGGTCATCACAGGGCTGACACATAGACACAGACAACCATTCACACTCACATTCACACCTACGGTCAATTTAGAGTCACCAGTTAACCTAACCTGCATGTCTTTGGACTGTGGGGGAAACCGGAGCACCTGGAGGAAACCCACGCGGACACGGGGAGAACATGCAAACTCCACACAGAAAGGCCCTCGCCGGCCACGGGGCTCGAACCCGGACCTTCTTGCTGTGAGGCGACAGTGCTAACCACTACACCACCGTGCCACCCCTGCTGTAGTAATAATAATTATAAATTTAACAAGTGTCACCAAGCAAAACAAACCTCGCCCGGTAGCGCTTGTGATGAATATGAAGGAAGATATTGCAAAAAAAAAAAAAAAGGTACCCTATGGGTGCATGTGGCTACTGCTTATAAATAGAATAGTTTTCTGATCCCATGTCCATACAGCAAATATAGCATATTTATTAACTCTATGAGGCAGTAGCAACAAAAATGAAGTGTCCTCCAAAAATGAACAATTTAAAAATCACAGAAGTAAAATATACCAAATGTCTGTACTTTACAGTGGTGCTTGAAAGTTTGTGAACCCTTTAGAATTATCTATATTTCTGCATAAATATGACCTAAAACATCATCAGATTTTCACACAAGTCCTAAAAGTAGATAAAGAGAACCCAGTTAAACAAATGAGACAGAAATATTATACTTGGTCAATTATTTATTGAGGAAAATGATCCAATATTACATATCTGTGAGTGGCAAAAGTATGTGAACCTCTTTTCTTTATACAGGTAGGTGTTCTCCTGCACTGCCTTTTGGCATGCAGCACCTCCACCGGTGCCTTGTTTGCTAGCTGCAGGGTCGTCAGCTGGGGACCACCGCTCATAGATGTTTCGCCCCTTACCCCAGAACATCTCCTGGTGGCGGGGCAGTGAACAGGGACGTCTCCCTGCCACCCCCTGCAGCTAGCATTCTTAAATCGTACCTGCTCCCCATGCTACATCCCTCCGTCTCAGCCAGAGCCAAAAACTTGCCTTCTCTGCCTCCTCAGATAGCCCCCTAATGGCCCTCTGCAAACTGGTGCCACGCAGGCCTAAGTCTCTCAGCAGCCGGGTTGTCGAGTCTGCCACAAAGCCTCTTACCCCTACCTCCACAGGGTATAGCCTCGTACTCCATCCGGCTTCCCTGCACTCTACCAGTAGGTCAGAGTACTTTGCCCTCTTCCTCTCATGGGCAGCTGCCAACCCCTCTTCCCATGGCACAGTCAACTCTACCAACAGTGCTTTTCTCTCCACTGTGGTCCACAATACCATGTCAGGTCGTAGGGAGGTGCTGCAGATCTCTTGGGGAAATTGAAGTTGCCTGCCCACGTCCACTGCCAGCCTCCACTCTGCACCTTGATTGAGGAGCTTTGATGGTAGTATCCTTCCTAATCCGGCTGGCAGTTCTCCCTGCCTGAGGAAGTGGATGCGATGTTGGGCTCCCGCTGTCTCTTCTCTGCTTGCCTCACGCCTTGCTGTTTCCACGATCTCGGCCAGCTTTCGGAGGATCTGATCGTGACGCCATCTCAACCTCCCCTGTGTCAGAGCTGTCCTGCATCCTGACAGGACATGTTGTAACGAAGCGTTGTTGGTACCGCATAGGTCACAGGCTTGTTCTGTCCCCAACCACTGATGTAAGTTACGAGGGCAGGGTAAGGTGTCATACGTTGCTCGGATTAGGAAACTAAGGCGGGCCTGTGGAGTCTTCCAGAGATCCACCCAGCTGACAGTTTTTCTCGTCATCCCCTCCCATGTTGTCCAACGGCCCTGCTGGCCCTGAGCAATGGCCTTGACTTTGAGCTCCTCCTGCTCCATCCTGGCCATCTCAGCAGCCACCAGGTCCTTCCTCTCCTTCTTACTTGCTCTGGACCACACACGGGGTGGCTCCCTCCATCCAAGGCCTGCCCTCCCTAGCTGGACCATGCCAACCACTTCCTGGTATTGTATCCTGCTTACTACCCTCTGCACCTCCTCCTCCACCTTCCACTTCCTCCCTGTCTTAACCCGTGCCCACTGGTCCTTCACTGCTGCATCGGAAGACTCCCTCAACTCCATTACAAGCCTTGCCTTCTCCTGCCTATACCCAAGGGTGATGGACTTCAGGGGCAGTTGGAGTGCATTCCATCCATACAGACCTGTTGCTGAAAAGCACTTTGGGAGCCCCAGCCATTTACAGATGAAGGCATTGGCTTTTGTCTCCATCCGAGTTACAGCTGAGGAGGTGACCTCGCAGAGCTTCAGCGGCCACATTACTCTTGGGTACAAGATAAAGTGGTAACACCACACCTTGTACTTTCCGGGCAACTGGCTGGCGTCGATCTTCTCCAGGCCTGCTGATAGCTGCTGCAGAATGGTCCTCCCCATCGACTTGTCTGAGAGACTGGATGTATATTGTCTTCCCAGACTGCGGATTGGCTGGTCAGCAATGAGGGGGATGTTTTCTCCTCCTATGGTGAACACAGCCCTGTCGTTACGTTCTCCCTTGCGCATAGAGAGGCTCCTAGACTTGCCCGGTTTAAACTTCATTCTGGCCCAGCTAATCAGCTCGTCCAATCGTCTGAGCAGCCTCGACATGCATGGAGCCGTTTGTAGAAGGCATGTGATGTCGTCCATGTAACTTCGTAATGGGGGAAGCCGTCGGCCCTGCGGCAGTCTGACTCCCCCCACCACCTGCCTTGCTCCTGTTAGAATGACCTCAAACGCAGCCACAAAGAGGATGGGGGAGATGGAACACCCCATGGCAATGCCTACCTCCAGTTGCTGCCACTTGGTGGTAAAGTTTTGCAGTCTGAAGCACATGTGCATATTCTGAAAGTAGCTTGCTATCATGGCCTTGATGTTAGTGGGGATATAGAAGAAGTCCAATGCAAATGCAATGAGTTGGTGGGGCACTGAGCCATATGCATTCGCTATGTCTAGCCACACTACATGCAGGTCCTTCTTCTCCCTCTTTGCTGTCTGGATTTGATCCCATATCATTGAGGCGTGTTCCACACACCCTGGGAAACCGGGAATCCCTGCCTTCTGACAGCTGGTGTCTATATATCCATTGGCCATGAGGTATGCGGTCATTCTTCTCGCCATTACTGAAAAGAAGATCTTCCCCTCAACATTCAGCAAGGCTATACTTCTAAACTGATCGAGGGTTCTAGAGTTTTGCTCTTTAGGAATTGGGACTGCTACCACCCTCTGCCACTCAGCGGGGATGGTCTGTTTAGTCCAGGCAGTTTTCATCAGTGTCCACAGGAGTTTCAGCACTTGTGGGCAGTTCTTATAAAGTTTATATGGGACTCCATTTGGCCCTGGTGCTGATGATGACCTTGCCTTGTGGACAACTTGCCTTACTTCGCTGAGTTTAGGGGGAGACCCATCGAATTCTGTTGTTGGTTCAGCTGGCTTGGGCACATAGCCTGGCAAGCTCAGCTGTTCACTCCTGGCTGGGTCACTATAATGGGCCTGAATGTGTTTCTCTAGGTCCTCCTTGGATACCTCCAACACTCCACTGGTTTTTTCCTCCAGAAGGCCTCGTGCATGCCGGAATGGATTCTTGAAGAAGTTCGCCCTCTCCTTCTCCTTCCTTTTCCTCCGTCGTCGGATGCGCTCGGCCCTTCGTAGGGCGGCCAGCTTTCTTCTGATGTCTCTCCAGAGGGCCTTTAGACCCTCTTTCTCTGCATCTTCTGCTTTCCTCCAATGCTTCCGGAGACGCCTTCCATCTACCACCAGGTCCTCGATTTCCTTCTCCCTCCTTCCCTTGGCCCTTTTGCCAGCTTTCCAGCTGACAACTTCGCCAAGCCTGCTGTTACATTCTTCATATAAAATCTCGCCAAACAGGTTCAGCCTCGATTCTACTGATCCACGCAGAGCATTCTGGAGCAGTCCACTCAGATGTTCATCCAACTGTCTCCACTCCTCCATCTCATTGGACTTTGGCCATTTGATTCTGTTCCTCTGCACTAGGGTTTCCAGGCTTCTGGTTTGTGGGGATGGCCTTGTTCCTGGGTTGCTTGGGGGTGCTGCTGGGATGGCTTCTTGGGGATCATTACATTCCCTCTCTTCCTCCTCCCTCCTCTCGTCCTGTTCTTCCTCTACGACACTGGGCCCGACGGCACTGTGGTTTTCAACCTGGCCTTGGATCCCACTTGTCTGACCTGCCTGAGCAGTGCAACGTCGCTTGAGGCTCTCTCCACACTTTTTCTTCCCCATATGGATATGAAGACCCCTAAGTGTTGTCATTCTTTCCCATCCGCACCCGCACTTTCTAAGAATCTTAGTCTCGTTAGTCATCATACTAATGTCCTCTAGGATTAGCAGTTAATTTGAAGGTGAAATTAGAGTCAGGTGTTTTCAATCAATGGGATGACAATCAGGTGTGAGTGGGCACCCTGTTTTATTTAAAGAACAGGGATCTATCAAAGTCTGATCTTCACAACACATGTTTGTGGAAGTGTATCATGGCATGAACAAAGGAGATTTCTGAGGACCTCAGAAAAAGCATTGTTGATGCTCATCAGGCTGGAAAAGTTTACAAAATCATCTCTAAAGAGTTTGGACTCCACCAATCCACAGTCAGACAGATTGTGTACAAATGGAGGAAATTCAAGACCATTGTTATCCTCCCCAGGAGTGGTCAACCAACAAAGATCACTCCAAGAGCAAGGCATGTAATAGTCGGCAAGGTCACAAAGGACTCCAGGGTAACTTCTAAGCAACTGAAGGCCTCTCTTACATTGGCTAATGTTAATGTTCATGAGTCCACCATCAGGAGAACACTGAACAACAATGGTGTGCATGGCAGGGTTGCAAGGAGAAAGCCACTGTTCTCCAAAAAGAACATTGCTGATCGTCTGCAGTTTGCTAAAGATCACGTGGACAAGCCAGAAGGCTATTGGAAAAATGTTTTGTGGGTGGATGAGACCAAAATAGAACTTTTTGGTTTAAATGAGAAGCGTTATGTTTGGAGAAAGGAAAACACTGCATTCCAGCATAAGAACCTTATCCCATCTGTGAAACATGGTGGTGGTAGTATCATGGTTTGGGCCTGTTTTGCTGCATCTGGGCCAGGACGGCTTGCCATCATTGATGGAACAATGAATTCTGAATTATACCAGCAAATTCTAAAGGAAAATGTCAGGACATCTGTCCATGAACTAAATCTCAAGAGAAGGTGGTTCATGCAGCAAGACAACGACCCTAAGCACACAAGTCGTTCTACCAAAGAATGGTTAAAGAAGAATAAAGTGAATGTTTTGGAATGGCCAAGTCAAAGTCTTGACCTTAATCCAATCGAAATGTTGTGGAAGGACCTGAAGCAAGCAGTTCATGTGATGAAACCCACCAACATCCCAGAGTTGAAGCTGTTCTGTACGGAGGAATGGGCTAAAATTCCTCCACGCCAGTGTGCAGGACTGATCAACAGTTACCGGAAACGTTTAGTTGCAGTTATTGCTGCACAAGGGGGTCACACCAGATACTGAAAGCAAAGGTTCACATACTTTTGCCACTCACAGATGTGTAATATTGGATCATTTTCCTCAATAAATAAATGACCAAGTATAATATTTTTGTCTCATTTGTTTAACTCGGTTCTCTTTATCTACTTTTAGGACTTTTGTAAAAATCTGATGATATTTCAAGTCATATTTATGCAGAAATATAGAAAATTCTAAAGGGTTCACAAACTTTCAAGCACCACTGTATATTATTCTACTCTTACCTCTTACAGTTTTCGAAATTGAAACGTCCAAACCGAGGCTGACATACACACACTGTCGCCATGACCCAAACTCTTATTTCCCGGAAATGGCCCAGTGCTAGAGCTCAGTGGAACGCGCTTTCCGTCTGTAATAAGCATAAACATATCTGAAAGCGATTTCTTTAGACTAGTCCATTTATTTCAAATGATGAACCGAATTGCATACACTCACCGGCCATTTTAATCAGAACACACGCATGTGCAGTGTGCAATTGTTACACTCGTACACTCTTACAGCAAGATGACGTAGTGGCTAGCGCCTCTATATGAGGCAATAGCTACACAAACCTTGACCTTGACCGGATGACCCTCAAAATGTTGGAGGTTCTATTTGAGACCAATCCTGAAAGTTTCATGAAGATTGGTCCATCCATTTTCCCGTAATATCGTGAACAAAAAAAACAAAGAAACCCAACCGAAAACAATACCCCACCCCCTGGTGGACGCTGTCCTGGGCAAGGTAATAATTTTAAATGAAAATGAAATTGCTTACCTTCCAGTTCCCACCCACCTGCTAGCTCTCAATCACATCACAGTGACAAACAGGCTAACATGCTTCCTGTGTGACAGACAAAGCCAACCCGCTCGGTCTATTGGAACTGCTGTTCATTCTGCATCACAGAGCAACGTAACATAACACACTCTAAGGAAAAGTGCTATCCGCCCTCTTCTGCATACATGAGCTCAGACATGCCAACAATTTGCTTTGCTAGTATCACTGTGATCGACAAGGGAGAGACATCAGGGTAGAGCCCTGCACTCCTGCGGGAGTCCCGCGGGACCCGACGCAAAGCAGTGCGGCGCGGGACAAATTTTGAAAGCTCATTGCGGGCGGGAGGGGGAGTGCACAATGTGGGCGCGGGCGGGAGAGGTGATAAGCTGCAGTCCCGCTAACTAAAAACGTGTTTAAAATAAAATTTATAAATTATTAATTTATGTCTATCATATATAATTTGTGCTGGATATTTTATTTGGCATTAATAAAAACATTTTAAGATGCCTAAATTTGCGGATGTGGTCTAATCTCGCGTACGTTTCCGATTCCTTTCCGCTCTTCCGTGTTTGAGATCTCCGATCATGGCAGAAGAGCAGAGCTCCTCTAGTGAAGCTCACAGTGCTTCAGAAGTAAGTGCTGCTTTAAAAAGAGGTACATTTGCGTGTTTGGGAAACGCACCCCTGAACATGAGCTGTAGATATTTATGCTCAAATCCACTCAAAGTAGGGGGCGGGGCACCATCACGCTGTATCTTTAAATTATATTAATTTCTTATAGGCCTACTTGTATTTCCTAGAATGTAAATGTGAGGAGTGACATATAAGCTATGTGCAATGTACAATATTCTTAATATCCACTGTAGATTTTGGTAGGTGTGTTGGGTATCTCTGTAAAGCCTCAACTGCGCATGCCGCCTGGCAACGCGCACCCTCGCTACGTGCACTAGGTGAAGGATCGGTCAGTGGAGAGCTCAGCTAAGCTCAGCATGTTTAATTCCCCAAGCCAATGACAAGAACTTTCGTAAGAAATAACACGAACGTCTGCATCATGCGGGATTTGCGGGCGGGAGCGGGACAAAATATGGCAGGCACGGGCGGGAGCGGGACTGAAAATCATAATTCTTTGCGGGAGCGGGTGGGAGCGGGACTGCACAATGCGGGCGGGAGCGGGACTGAAAATTCTGTCCCGCGCAGACCTCTACATCAGGGACATCCCACCCGTCTTGAAAACAGCAAATTTTCTGTATTTGACTCACTGGCTGTGACGTCGTCAGGTTTCGAAGTTGCAGTCTCACAACAAATAGGCTTTCTTTTGCACCACTCAGGAGACCCTGAATTTTAAACTTTGAAATGAACACACTTTAAAATCAACTTTTTTTTTTTAGTCCAGTGACTATATCTTGCTCAAAAATGTACATTATGTTGCATAGACGCACCGGCCACTTTATTAGGAACATCCATAAATCCACCCGCTGTTTGATGCGGTTCTCTAATCAGCCGATCCCTTGACAGCAGCACAATGCATCAAATCATACAGATGCAAATCAAGAGCTTCAGTTAATGTTCACAATGTTCAAACATCAGAACGGGAAAAATTGTGATCTCAAAGTGTGACTTTCTTTCACTGTGGCACGGGTGTTGGTTTGAGCCAGATAGACTGCTGGTTTGAGTATTTCAGAACCTGCTGATCTCCTGGGGTTTTCACACACAGACAGAATGGTGTGAAAAACAAAAAACATTGAGTGTGGATGGAAACGCCTTGTTGATAAGAGCGGTCCGAGGAAAATAGCCAGATTGGTTCGATCTTTTTTGCCAGGAAGGATATCGTAACTCATAATCACTCTTTACAACTGTGGTGAGCAGAAAAGCATCTCAGCATGCAACAGCAGAACAACACATTGGGTTCCAGTCCTGCAGCCAAGAACAGGAATCTTAGAATCAAGAACAAGTTCCTATTAAAGTGGCCGGTGAGTGTACATCCAGCATATAACTGTGTCTCCTATCCGTTGCTGTAATGTAGTCAGACCAGTGTAACTTCTAATTTTATTGAAATGGACTGAGAGAGATTAGATAATGAAAACATTATAACAGTTAATCAGTAGTTTCAGTTATTAAGTGATAGAATGTATTATGAATTATGGATGATCACCAACCAGACTGCCTGATTAAGAAGGTGGACAGAAGGACAGCGCTGGGGACGTCCTCTGGACTTTTCTCGAAACTCTTGTTACATTCATGCAACCTTAACTGTTATAATCAAGAAAAAAAAAGGTATGCTGACAAGAAATATGGCTTCTGTGTGTAAATGAGAAGCTCTCAAATAGCTTTTTAATAATGCCCAGGGGAATTGCTTGGTTTGTGTTTCATTTACTATCAAAGTGGATTTCACGGATGAAAGCTTTGCTAATTCATCAGTAAGAGCACTGAAATAAACATAAATGTGGAAAAAAAAAAGTCTTGCACAAGAATATAAAGTATCAAAATGCTTTCCTGTGTTTCGTTATAAAACACAAGAAATTGTTCTTCAAATGCAAACTAGACAAACTTAGAAAAAAAGTTTAGGACTGACGGCACTTCACGGAGACGGTTTAAATCCAGATGGTTTTTAGAAAACAAGGAATAGGTGAACACAGTAAGGAAACAAGCCAGTGACTAGACCGTGCGTGTGTGTGGGGGGACTAATAACCAAAACAAGCACTTAAAGCTATCCTGCCTTTCAGATTTTTCAAGTGTAGATCATAAAAAGAATTTTCCCCGACACCCAGTTATTTTTGTTTAGTGGACCGAAAGCTACTGAATTCGAATCACAGACTTCCAATTTTATTCGTTTTTTTTTTTTTTTACCTGGAACAATTAATGAATTTAGAGCCACGTGGCTCTGCTATTTTTTCCTGCTTCACCATGACCCAATTCAAGATACTACATCATGCATGACATGGTGGGCTTTCCCCGTTCACGCAAGGCATTGTGGGATACAAATTTGAAACAGGAGAGAACAATGGAGGATGTGAGTGTGCGAATGAAACGTGAAAGACTGACTACAGCAACGGAAAGCGAGAAGAAAAGACGTTATGTTATATACGAAGGAAAGGAAACGCAGGACCAAACTAATAAATATCGGCGGTCAGCGAGCACCTCGGTGTGATCAGCTGTTCGTTTAGCGACAGAATGATGGAACTGTCAGTGCACGCTCAAAGGTAAACCTGCGCATGCGAACACACACACACACACACACACACACACACACGGACTTCCTCTGTCTGCTTGACTGCATGAAGTGAGCGATTTCATGCACATTATTTGCTCGGGAATCCCCTTAAATTAAATAACCACAGAATCCCAGCCACAGAATGGCCTGATATTTTGTGAGATATTACAGAAATAAGCATCCATCACAATGACCAAATTTAAGACGGAACTAAATTTCACAGATTTTTTTTATGAAATCAAAAGGCCGTCTAGCTTTAAAGGAACAGTCCACCGTACTTCCATAATGAAATATGCTCTTATCTGAATTGAGACGAGCTGCTCCGTACCTCTCTGAGCTTTGCGCGACCTCCCAGTCAGTCAGACGCGCTGTCACTCCTGTTAGCAATGTAGCTAGGCTCAGTATGGCCAACGGTATTTTTTGGGGCTGTAGTTAGATGCGACCAAACTCTTCCACGTTTTTCCTGTTTACATAGGTTTATATGACCAGTGATATGAAACAAGTTCAGTTACACAAATTGAAACATGGCGATTTTCTATGCTATGGAAAGTCCGCACTATAATGACAGGCGTACTAACACCTTCTGCGCGCTTCGGCAGCGCATTGATATCTGAGCTCCGTATCAATGCGCTGCCGAAGCGCGCAGAAGGTGTTAGTACGCCTCTCATTATAGTGCGGACTTTCCATAGCATAGAAAATCGCTACGTTTCAATTTGTGTAACTGAACTTGTTTCATGTCACTGGTCATATAAACCTATGTAAACAGGAAAAACGCGGAAGAGTTTGGTCGCATCTAACTACAACCCCAAAAAATACCATTGGCCATACTGAGCCTAGCTACATTGCTAACAGGAGTGACAGCGCGTCTGACTGCGTCTGACTGACTGGGAGGTCGCGCAAAGCTCGGAGAGGTACGGAGCAGCTCGTCTCAATTCAGATAAGAGCATATTTCATTATGGAAGTACGGTGGACTGTTCCTTTAAAGTGCTAGTCTTATGAAAATGACATCACCCCTGGAAATTATACCTTAAGCCAGTATCTCACTGGGCTGTGACAGCTTGCGACAAATTGCGAACGTCATTCGTGAGAGAGTTTCAAAAGTGTCTTGAAACATTCGTGGGGCTTCTCAATTTCCTCTCACATGTCGCAAAGTGTCACTCCTTTGTTGCTGAAATTTTGAACATGCTCAAAAAATTTGCGCGACAAAATTTCTCTCAAAATAGCCGCAAATGCGTCGCTAGTGTCGCAAAGCCGTCACGAACCCTTCTCACGTCAGTTTCCGTGAGACAGGAAGTGCGAGTGTATCTCACTGGGCTGCGACAGCCTGCGACTAGTTGTAGACAACAATTGAGATAAAATATGTGAATATCAATTCAGTGTGATTCCAAGTGAAAATTGTCTCTAATTCGCATATTTTATCGCAGTTGTTGTCTCCAACTAGTCACAGGCTGTCACAGCCCAGTGAGATACTACCCTTGTAAAACTAGACATGTTAAATAGTTTACTGTCTAGATTGTATTTTAATATGAGCTCGGGAACATGTTCTGTTTAGCCGGTAAAGTTTGACTCTTTGAGTCCGTCGTTACACGAATATGTTCCTGGTAAGTTATTGTTAATTTAAAGGAAGTAATGTCATACACGCAACACTTGAATGTTCGCAGCATTTCTGGCTTCGTCTGCTTTGCAAAGCGTAGCATGTTTTTAATGATTTTTTTTTAATTCCCAAAACAAAATTAAAAGCAAAGCATGCCTCCTAAGAGGTGTGCCATTCAAGACTGTTCAAGTGTTGGCGATTTAAAAAAAAAAAAAAAAAAAACACGGAATTTTGATTCATTATAGCCCAAAGTGGTGGCACGGTGGTGTAGTGGTTAGCGCTGTCGCCTCACAGCAAGAAGGTCCGGGTTCGAGCCCCGTGGCCGGCGAGGGCCTTTCTGTGCGGAGTTTGCATGTTCTCCCCGTGTCCGCGTGGGTTTCCTCCGGGTGCTCCGGTTTCCCCCACAGTCCAAAGACATGCAGGTTAGGTTAACTGGTGACTCTAAATTGACCGTAGGTGTGAATGTGAGTGTGAATGGTTGTCTGTGTCTATGTGTCAGCCCTGTGATGACCTGGCGACTTGTCCAGGGTGTACCCTGCCTTTCGCCCGTAGTCAGCTGGGATAGGCTCCAGCTTGCCTGCGACCCTGTAGAACAGGATAAAGCGGCTAGAGATAATGAGATGAGATGAGATGAGATAGCCCAAAGTTGGCAGGACACTTACAGAATGAATGGGTTTGATTTGCACGGACAAAGAGAGGTAACTTCAAGCCAGCAGGACGGTTTGGTGTCTGCTCCATACATTTGTGAGGCATAGAAGGATCTGAGCGACGTCTGGTACACGGAGCAGTTCCTACGATCAGGAAACAGAAGTCAGAAGCGCCGTCCCAAAGAGCTCACTGCCACACAGGAAGTGTTGAACTTGTGTTTAGCCTATTGCTTGAATTGATTACTTGCCCTTAGTCAAATAAATCAATAATGTTCTAAGGTAGTTCCTACGCGGCTAAATATAGTACTTAGATAGACGACAGGCAATTACTGATCCAAAACCAAACCACGCTTATTCACTCTGAGTCATTTCTTCTTTGTCCTTGTTGTTGTAAAGTTGTGTAGAGAGCTAAACAAAAGAAGGCAGTGGCGCATATGACGTCACACATGCAGCGCCGCTGACCAATAAATCGCTGCAATCTAATGGCAGTGATTTTTAGAACAGACGCAAAAAAAAAATTCAAACCAATTTTTTATTTATCAGTGAACTTTACAACCTATTTGAGCATATCACACACAGAAAACCCGGGATGTTATGATGTCAGATGTCATTTGTGTAGGACTAGCACTTTAAGCCAAAACAACAAGCAGATGTCTCGTGTTGCCAAGGGAACCGTGATACATTACACTACATTATATTACATTACAGGCATTTAGCAGACGCTCTTATCCAGAGCGACGTAGAACTTACCCAGAGCAGCCTGGGGAGCAGTTGGGGGTTAGGTACCTTGCTCAAGGGCACGTTAGCCATTCCTGCTGGTCCAGTGAATCAAACCGGCAACCTTTTGGCCCCAAAGCTGCTTCTCTAACCATTAGGCCATGGCTTAACCATGCAACGCAGGGAATATTGTGTTATATTTCCATGACCGATATAATGTGTCCAGTTTTAAAGGGTGTGTGTGTGTGTGTGTGTGTGTGTGTGTATGGGGGGTGAGAGTGAGGAGCAGTGCAGTAGATGGACTACAGCTCCTCCTTTCCAGCAGAGCACTTCGCCTAAAGTGCTTCCCTCGTTTTATAAAATTACCCCGTTGTTTAAGACGGAGTCCAGAATGGCTAATCAGCTTTGCAGCAAGATGTTGGCAGAATTTATGGAGCAAGCATCCAGAGAGTGCTCCAGGCGGCTCACACAGAGTAATGTGCTCACTCTCTCTTGTGTCTCATTGTCTTGGGCAAAGTACAATTATCACAAGTTTGTGGTCTCCTTGATTTAGCTACACATTAGCGTCTTTGAAACAGCTGCATATAACAAGGGCTGAGTGCTGGATGGTGTCCGATGGCGCAATAAATGTTCCAAGCGTACCGCTAATTCGCAGTATGGAAATCGCAAATATACCTGCAGTGCTTGCAGCTCTTTATCCGTTTAGCAAGTGTCCCTGGGAAATGATGTGGAGCTTGGATATGGGAGTATGGCCTTTCTGAAAGAATCCCAGGTATGGATGCGCCCAGGGGCGCCGCCAGAAATTTTGGGCCCCATGAAAGATTAGAATTTTGGGCCCCCCAACTTTGCCCACCCTCGTCACAATTGCACTATTGTCATTATTTGACTTTTGATAGCCCATGGACCTTGAGTTTGTGACTTTGTTATTACATTTTATGTATTAACCTACCAGGGACTAGATGAAAACTGGTCAGTGACTAATTCTGGTGCATTTACAATCACAAATGAAAATTCAAGATTTTGCCACATGCCTTCTTGTGCTAGGACGATTGGTAGTGAAATGTGTGATGTGACTGCTTTCCGTTATTAGCAACACTTTAATCTAGCAAACTGTATATGGCGCTCGCTCATTAAAAACTTCAATCCTAAAGCATTTATGGGTTGTATTGCTGCTTACCTCTTTCTCCAAAGGGGGGTTCAGTGGTTTGGTAGGGCAGAGGTCCCCCTGAGGCTGAATCTGTGCATATTTAGGGCACCCCATTAGTTATGAAACTGGTTATTAGCACTAGTTATTAGCACCAGCATAACATAATATTTCATCTTATTGTTTATCACACAAGTCAGTTCAGTTATTAAAATGGAAAAAATGTCACTGTACAAACTGTAAAAGTGTTCTCTTGATCGGCTAATCCAACCACGTTCATACTGTTCATTTACCATTCGCTAATATTTTGAACACACATGTGAGCGATAGCTACCTTTCTTTGGGAAAAACTGAGTGACCAGTTGCCTGCCTCTCCGGTCCCTCTCAGCTTTCAGCTGCCTTTCTTTACGTTTTTGACAGCCACTCTTCATATTTAGCGATCATAGACTGTACGCACTCCACTGCTGGCTGGCTGGCTGCTGCACCGCAACACAGCAGCAAGTAGCGTTGCACTGATCAGCACACAGATTTAACGCATCGCGCTTCTACCAGAACTGGACCGTACCATTTCGCAAAAGGGGGAGGGTTAAATGACAATATGTTGAAGAACTCAAGAAATAGACAACCTTGTTCAATTAGCTCATTTTACCAGATGGAATATTGCATTGTTGTTATTTCAAAAGTCTTATTAAAATCATTAAAAGCATATTATCAGCCCCTTAAAGGGCCCCATGGCAGTGCTGGTCCCCTAGAATTGTTCTAACCTTTCCCCCCCTGGCGGCGCCCATGGATGCGCCTATGAGGTGCACGCAATCAGTCGTGCTCGATCACAAGCAAACCGCAAAACTGTCTAGACGTTAAGGTCTTTGTTAAGGTGAAGTTTGTCGCTGGACAAGCTTTTTCAGTGTAAGTACTGTCTTGAGTGCAGAAAGATTGAAAAAGATAAATGGATGAATGTAGAACGACTCACAAGATGAGAGAGAGAGAGAGAGAGAGAGAGAGAACAGACCGAAAACACCATGTTACTCAAACTGAGGGCTGAAGAGTGACAGTGAGCAGAGAAGCATCAAACAGGGGTGCATCGGCGTAAGATGTTATTCATCACATCTTTCGTCTTTCCACACTGAACACATATACGCCTTCGAAGGATTAGTGAGAGCGTAAGAGTATGTTCTTCGTATTGTGTACGTGCACCATCCCTGGGGATTAGTGAGCTGTGTGTGTGAGGAAGGAGATTGCGGTGATGAAGATGTAGAGGATTGCGTGGGAGCGAGAAGCCGAGGGTGATAATGCAGTTTGGCTTAGTTTGGCTGCTTAATGATCCTCGTGAAATGAAATGCTTCCAGTGATTGACAGACGGATGGAAAGGTTCACGAGAGGGAGAAAGCGATGAGTCTTTTTAAATATATACAGTACATTTGTTTGTGTGCGCACAAATAAGTGAAGTGGATAAAATGAAGTTCTTTCACATCAGTCCTGCGTTTGTAATTAAATGCTCATCATTAACACAAACTCTTGGATAGAAGCACAGAAGTAGCAGGTGTTGAAAGCATGAAAGGATGCGCGCGGGTCCCTTTGGAGATGTGGAGGAGAAATCCTTTGCGTAGATGGCAGAGGAAAGAGGGAGGAGGGAGATAAATGAGAGCGCCTGCGTTTAAAGGGTTGCAAATTCAAAGTGGTTTGTGAAACAGAGAGGGAGCGAGTGCAAGTCCTCCCCTTTATCTGCCTTGCAGCTCTCTCTCGCCCTCTCTCTCTCTCTCTCTCTCTCTCTCTTTCTCTCCCCTCCCTCTTTCCTCTTTCTCTCACTCAAAACCTGGCACATTTTGCTCCTCTCCCTCAGTCTCCCTGCTGCATCCCGAGAAAGCACGGCTCGTCGTGCACCGTTATTTGCACCGTTTCTTTTGTTCTGTCTCAGCTCCAGGGTTTCTCGACTCGCCACGTCACATAGTTCTGTCGCTTTAACTCCGGCGTCATAGTTTCTGCAATGAGCCATCCTGAGGAGGGTTTAGCTTGAGTGGATGTTATTGCACTGCAGTGATTGTTAACAAAAATGTGACGCTAATTTGTTCAAAATGAACGCGAGCGATGTTCAGGAAAGCCGTGAGTATGTAGACGTGTGTGCACGTGTGTGATTTCTGTCAAGCCCAAGTGTCATATGCTGTACTTATTTGAAATCCTGCAACACTTCTTCTTTGTGATCTTTCTTTCTTTTCCAAAAATTTCGTAAAGCTTTACTGTGCAAGGAACAGACGTTTTATGGCCTGCGGCTGAAATAAAACAGCTCCGTTTAATTATCATCAACTTCTATTGACTGCCCAAATTCAATTAACTGACTTTCTGGCCTGCGCCTGTGTTAATTATTAGCCTTATTAGCCTCGTCATGACTACTATTAATTCAGGTACAGCAATTCAACACTGAAAGAAAGCTGGCATATCGTTTTGAATAAACAGTTGGTAAACTGTCCGAAAGTCTTGAAGTATGAACATGTTGAATGAGTAATCAATCAGCAGTGCAGCGTCCACTCCATCACTCCCTCCTTGGACAAACTTCCAAACCAGACTTTACAAAAAAAAAAATTTAAAAATCACACAAAAGTGCGCACTTTAAAACATGTCTGGTCAGCATCCTGTCGGGGTTCGGCGCTTTGGGACCCCTCGTAGATTTGCACTCCTGTCGCTCACTCTGCTCCTCTCCTGGTCCTGCCCTGCTTTAGGAAAGAAGAAGCTCTACATCGGCGCCTTGTTCCCAATGAGCGGAGGATGGCCCGGGGGTCAAGCATGTCTCCCTGCTGCTCAGATGGCTCTGGACTTGGTGAACAAGAGGATGGACATTCTTCCGGACTACGAGCTCGAGCTGATCCATTACGATAGCAGGGTAGGTGATGAGTTAAATCTCATTTGAAACACTCGACACTCATTCATTACTCATAATAAAAATCATTATTTGGGAAGCGATAATTTGTGTGATTAATACTTAGGTTGTTCATATTACTAGCATGCATTTGCTTTCATTTATTCAAAAATATTCACTGATGAGGAACTAAAGTAATTTCGGTGTCTGTGTGTACTTGTGTGATTTGATATTTTCCCCTTAAAGTCATGATCTTCTCTTATATTTGGTTATTTACGGTATATAAAATCATTTTATTCAATACCTGCTATGAATTTTTCCCTCATCTTTCCTCATGTTACTCCTGTGTTTCTTTTTCTTTTATCCCTGTCTTCCTGTCCTGTTCCCCCTCTGTAAGGACAGGTTGATGGTCAATTTCACTGATAACAGTGATAATAAAGGGTTCATTCATTCATTCATTCATTCATTCATTCATCAATAGCTAGAAAGAAATCAGTATGAAATTGTTTCCTTCTCTAGAAACGCAAAATTATTTGCAGCATTTAAAGCTTTTAAACCTTTCTGATTTAGTCCAGTTTCTTTCCAGTTTCTCAAAGGCAATGATCCGGACAGCAACTTGATCCGTCACCACGTGATCCGTATATTTTATCTGAAGTTTCTTCTTATTAATCAAATCTTTCATCTGCATTGAATCGTCTAATTGCTCCTCTGTTTGGCTGAACGCATGCACCGGATAGGACGCAGCTGTGAGCTGATGCATTTCACACAGCACTGTGTAATTGCTGACTTGTTGGATGATATTAATTACGTATCCCAGAGTAAGGCTGGCGTTATTTGTGTCTTGTTTAAAGCTCGCTATCCAAAGCTTGCAAATTGCTTAAATTTGTCATTAGTTATGATTTAGTTGGAGAATAAACTGTCCTCGTGTGATTCATACGGCTCGTTACGTATCGTGTTGGGAATGTGTTATGATTACATAAGTAATGAGAGGTTGTTCGTTATGGTTGTGGATGCATTTCCCTGTAGATTATGTGCACTTCAATGAGATTTATTGCGACATGGGACTATCTCTTTAATTCGCACTGCCTGCGATGTTCTCTCTCTCTCTCTGTCTCTCTCTTTCCCTCACGCCGTCGTTTCCCACCTGCTAACCTCCTCCCCCGCATCAGAGATGCCAACACACACACACACACACACACACACAGAGTGAGTTTGAGACTGAAAGACACACAAACAGGCTGCAAACAGTTAACTCGCTGTGACTGGTTGGCTTTGCTAAGAATTCTGTCGTGATTGGCTGAAACGGCTCTGCATTGGAGCCCCATTTCAAAGGGACGAAGTAGGAGGGGTTGCTGGGGGCTGGTGGTTGACATGGCAACAGTTACCTAGACGACTGCAGTTCAAACAAACACATAACTCCACGGATTCCCACGAGAGAGCGAGAGAGAGAAAGAGAGAGAGAGATGGACAGGAAGAAAGAGGGAGAGGGAGAGAGAGAAATGGAGAGAGAGAGAAAGAAATGGACAGAGAGAGAGAGAGAGAAAGAAATGGACAGAGAGGGACAGAGAGAGAAAGAAATGGACAGGGAGAGAGTGAGAGAGAGAAAGAAATAGAGAGAGAAATGGATGGGGAGAGAGACAGAGAGAGAGAGAGAAATGGACAGAGAGAGAGAGATGGACAGGGAGACTTGAGAGAGAGAGAGAGAAATGGACAGAAAGAGAGAGAGAAATGGATAGAGAGAGATAGAGAGAGAAAGAAATGGACAGAGAGGGACAGAAAGAGAGAGAGAAAGAAATGGACAGGGAGAGAGAGAGAAATGGACAGAGAGAGAAAGAAATGGACAGAGAGGGACAGAGAGAGAAAGAAATGGACAGAGAGAGAAATGGATAGGGAGAGAGAGAGAGAGAGATGGACAGAGAGAGAGAGAGAGAGAGAGAGAGAAATGGACAGAGAGAGATGGACAGGGAGACTTGAGAGAGAGAGAGAGAGAAATGGACAGAGAGAGAGAAATGGACAGAGAAAGAGAAATAGAGAGAAAGAAATGGAGAGTGAGAGAGAGAGAAATGGACAGAAAGAGAGAAAGAAATGGACAGAGAAAGAGAGAGAGAAATGGACAGAGAGGGACAGAGATAGAGAGAAAGAAATGGACAGAGAGAGAGAAATGGATAGAGAGAAAGAGAGAGAAAGAAATGGACAGAGAGAGAGAAATGGAGAGGGAGTGTGAGAGAGAAATGGACAGAGAGAAAGAAATGGACAGAGAGAGAGAAATGGACAGAGAGAGAGAAATGGATGGGGAGAGAGAGAGATGGACAGGGAGTGAGAGAGAGAGAGAGAGAGAGAGAGAGAGACAGAGAGATGGACCGGGAGACTTGAGAGAGAGAGAGAAATAAAGAAATGGACAGAGAGAGAGAGAGAAATAAAGAAATGGACAGAGAGAGAGAGAGAGAGAGATCACATCCTTTTACATTTACTGCAGAAATGGGGATGAATGGCTCAAAAGATGAAGTGAGCAGGTCAGTGATATTGGGACAAAGCACACAGCTGAGCTCACATACGGAGACCAGACGAGGCACGAATTTACTAATAACGCTCAGATCTGGTACTCCTTCTTAATATAATATACACTCACCGGCCACTTTAATAGGAACTTGTTCTGGATTCTAAGACTCCTGTTCTTGGCTGCAGGACTGGAACCCAATGTGTTGTTCTGCTGCTGCATGCTGAGATGCTTTTCTGCTCACCACGGTTGTAAAGAGTTGCTATGAGTTACTATATCCTTCCTGGCAGCTCGAACCAATCTGGCCATTTTCCTCTGACCTCTCTCATCAACAAGACATTTGTTTCCACCCACAGAACTGTCGCTCACTCACACAGTGTTTTTTGTTTTTTGCACCATTCTGTCTGTGTAAACTCTTGAGCCTGTTGTGTGTGAAAACCCCAGGAGATCAGCAGGTTCTGAAATACTCAAACCAGCAGTCCATCTGGCTCAAACCAACACCCATACCACAGTGAAAGAAAGTCACACTTTGAGATCACAGTTTTTCCCATCCTGATGTTTGAACGTTGTGAATATTACCTGAAGCTCTTGATTTGTATCTGTATGATTTGATGCACTGTGCTGGTGGATGGGTGTTCCTAATAAAGTAGCCAGTGAGTGTATCTTTTATATGACAATACTTATACATATCATTTACATATACATATCATATGGGATAGTTTTTCCTCAATCAATTTAGTGAAGAGAAGATACTAGAGATACTGTATTACCCATGAAGAAAGAAGAGGCCTTTATTTGTCACATGCACACTCTAGTACGGTGAAATTCATCCTCTGCATTTAACCCATCTGAAGCAGTGAACACACACACACAAGTGAGCAATGAGCACACACACATACCCAGAGCAGTGGGCAGCTATGCTGTCAGAGCTGCTGTTGTAGAAAATGCATCAACAGCTTCTGACCAATCAGATTCAAGAACTGAACAGAGCTATGATACGTAAGAGTCGTATCGGCTAACTGGTGGCTCTAAATTGACCGTAGGTGTGAATGTGAGTGTGAATGGTTGTCTGTGTCTATGTGTCAGTCCTGCGATGATCTGGCAACTTGTCCAGGGTGCATCACCTGACTATGGGCGAGAGGTGGGGTACCGCCTCTCACCCATAGTCAGCTGGGATAGGCTCCAGCTTGCCCGTGACCCTGTACAGGATAAGTGGTTATGGATAATGGATGGATGTATATTTATAAAACACGTTGAAAACAATTTGTGTTCATTTCATGCATAAGAAATATTTAAAAGATAATAATAATAATAATAATAATAATAATAATAAATAAAATTATTGCACAGTGGCATGTAAACCAACCATGGAAGCAAAACAAAAACAAACAAGTGTCACCAGGCAAACCAAACCTCGCCTGGCAGCATTTATATTGAATATGAAGTAAGATATTGTGGAGAAAAAATAGGTACCTATTTGTCCATACAGTAAATATAGCATATATATTAGCTCTGTGAGGCAGTAGCAACAAAAACGAAGCGTAATCCAAAAATGAACAATTTAAAAATCACAAGTAAACTATACGGCGGCACGGTGGTGTAGTGGTTAGCGCTGTCGCCTCACAGCAAGAAGGTCCTGGGTTCGAGCCCCGGGGCCGG
Organism: Neoarius graeffei; assembly: GCF_027579695.1. Taxonomy (NCBI): domain Eukaryota; kingdom Metazoa; phylum Chordata; class Actinopteri; order Siluriformes; family Ariidae; genus Neoarius; species Neoarius graeffei. The sequence continues at coordinate 23,847,103 of NC_083590.1, read as the reverse complement.
CGAGGGCCTTTCTGTGTGGAGTTTGCATGTTCTCCCCGTGTCCGCGTGGGTTTCCTCCGGGTGCTCTGGTTTCCCCCAAAGACATGCAGGTTAGGTTGACTGGTGACTCTAAATTGAGCGTAGGTGTGAATGGGTGTCTATGTGTCAGCCCTGTGATGACCTGGCGACTTGTCCAGGGTGTACCCCGCCTTTCGCCCGTAGTCAGCTGGGATAGGCTCCAGCTTGCCTGCGACCCTGTAGAAGGATAAAGCGGCTAGAGATAATGAGATGAAGTAAAATATACCATGTGTCTGTACTTTATATTATTCTACTCTTAACCCTTACAGTTTTCGAAACTGAAACCTCCGAACCGAGGCTGACATACACACGCTGTCGCCATGACCCAAACTCTTATTTCCCGGAAATGGCCCGGCGCTAGAGCTCAGTGGAACGCGCTTTCCGTCTGTAATAAGCATAAACATATCTGAAAGCGATTTCTTTAGTCTAGTCCATTTATTTCAAATGGTGAACTGAATTGCATACACTCACCGGCCATTTTAATCAGAACACGTGTATGTGTATGCGCAATGTGCGATTGTTACACTCTTACATTCTTACAGCACAATGATGTAGTGGCGAGCGCCTCTATATGAGGCAATAGACACAACAAAAACGATTTTGACCTTTTTGGTGACCTCGACCGGATGACCCTCAAAATGTTGGAGGTTCTATTTGAGACCAATGCCCATCTATCCTGAAAGTTTCATGAAGGTTGATCCAGCCATTTTCCCGTAATATCATTAACAAAAAAAACAAACAAAGAAACCCAACTGAAAACAATACCTCGCCCCCCGGTGGACTCCATCCCGGCGAGGTAAAAATACATCAGACGATCACATTTTTATTGATCCTTTATTTTACCAGGAAGGTCCCATTGAGACACAATATCTCCTCTTCCAGGGAGTCCTGGCCAAGATGGCAGCAAATAAAATAAAAAGTTTCATAAACATACAGTATACAAACAGAGACAGATAACATTAAAGGAGAACTGAAGGCAAATTTATTATCAAAAGTCTATCTCATTTTATTAAATATCGGAATGCATTTTTGATCGCTATTTTGTCACTGTTGTAGCAAGTTATGAGTGTTTGAAATATGCTCTGTCATATATCAGTCCATATGTCAAAGCGATGGCCGTAAACGAGATTCGTTGAGACCTGTGCGAGACATCGTAGGACGGAAGTAAAACGTACAGCGGAAATCAAAGTGACCGACATCTGCCAATGTTGTGAAAAGACGCGTGCGCCCTCTTTCGAATGCTGACGTAATCAAGCCGGTAGTTTTGTTTGTGTTAGGACTAGGACTGTTTTGGCCTCTAGAGGCCGCTGTTATTTCCTTTTCGTGTCATGTTTATTTTGGCCTCTAGAGGCCGCCACTATTCCTGTGTTTTGTGTTTGTGTTCATTGCCTGTTTAGTCCTGATTATCTTCACCTGTGTTCAATTTAGTTTGTGTATTTATATCCCCTGAGTTCAGTCCTCTTGTCACGGAGTCTTTGTGCTGTTATGTTTATCTCCAGTTTCCTCTGTACCGTGTTCTTTGTTTTGCATTTTGCTTTTCTTTTGGACCTAAGTATTTACTGTGTTTTTGGATCTTCTGAGCGTTCAGCATTTTGCCTTTCCTTTTGTTTTTGGACTTTGCACCTTTGGATATTTTTATTTTTGTTATCTTCTGAGCTTTTGGATTTTCCTTTTTTTGTTTTTTCATCGGATTGTAAATATTGTACATAGTGTAAATAAACTGTTGTTTGATACTTTTTCTACTTCCGCCTCACGCCTCTGCATTTGAGTCATCCCCCTGGTGGCCTAGTGGGGGTTTGCTGGATTATCACACCAACGAATCAGGTTCGAATCCCAGCAAAACCCTAACAGTTTGTTTTGATAGCAATCAGGAAAGTTCGAAAAAAGTAGGCAATAATCGTCATTTAAACTCGTTTTTGTGCAATATTTCATTTGGAAAACAGTTTTCAAAATGGCGGCACTGACACCTGGCTGACACTTCACGTTTCGAAGTCTCGCACAAGTCTCGTGAAGATCGCGCGGATAAGCGATGCCTGCCGCGGACCAAACGCACTAAATTCAACACGGCTAAAAACCAAATAGGCCGATAAGTATAATATTTAATTGCAATTAGTTGCCAATACGAGTCACCATATAAGGTTACTAAAACCGAAAACATAATTGAATAACACGTTAATTCAGAAATAAAGCAAGTTTAAAAATGATTTCAGTTCCCCTTTAACACAGACTGAAATAAAACACAGACAAACACTAAATCTCAAAACAGACACAGAGCCATAAGGGAGTCAGTGACTAAAATTACCCATGGAACAGATAAAAAAGGACACTTATTTGAAACAGTGATACTATTCTATGAAAACTGAGTTTGAGAGATTTTTAAACACATCCGTAGAAGGCAAGGAATCCAAATTCAGAATGTTTTGCTGCTCGTTCCGTTCGTGTGGTGCATATGAATAAAGGCAGATCTCCCCAGTTCTGTCCGTGTGGTTGGAGGCTGAAGGAGAAGTTTGACTGATGAGCGAGGGCTGTATGCATTAGGACGAAGTATCCGCAGACTGCATATGTACTGAGGTAATTTGCCCATTAAAGCTTTTGCAATAAAACCCAGGCAATGAATTTTCCTTTCAACTCAAATGTCAGTGGTTATGATGACATGTTGTCATGGTAACGTTCCAGCATGCTTATAGCATGTTAACCTATCAAGCACATCGATGTAAAATCACGGTTACATTTCTGTCTGTATCTAACTTCCCGGTATACAAAATTAATGTTCAGGGTATTAAAATATGACTACATATTCACCTGTGATGTTCTAATTGTGACCTTTGACTTTATTTATTCGCAATGTTCACAAGTGTTCACCTGAAAATGTCATAAAATAGTGATATAGTTGAAATGTGGATGACATTTGCTTCCCTTTAGCCAGTAAATGCTTATTCGTGTGTTGCACATCAAAATTTAATTACAGATCAAAATTAATGGTGTGTATACGGTCCGTTGTGAAATGTAATCATGACAGCTAGTGTAAATAATTGGTTCAGCTAGACCTATATTTACGTTTCAGTAATGCTGTTGGCACTAAATGAAAAAATATGCAAAAACATTGACATGGCTCTATGAACAGAGGGATTATTTACAGGATCCAGTGTTTGGATAATGCAAAAGATAATGCCCTCTGGGACAGAAACAGAATGACAATTATATTATTGAGTGTGTTTCAGAATGTAAATCAGAATGGAAATCCATTACGTGGACATGTGTTTATATATATATATATATATATATATATATATATATATATATATATATACTGTGTATATATGCACACACAGTGTATGGGGGGTGTGCTGAAGAGAAGAGTGCACAAGAGAGGGCCTCGGCTCCTGGATGACCAGGAGAGATTGTGTAAAGAGGAATGGTCTCAGATGCCCTGCTCTGGATCTCCAGCCTAAAATGTTATAGCAGAGACCCAGTGCTGTTTTACTGCCTAAGGGAGCTTGTACAAAGTATTAAATCCAGGGGTGCCAATAATAGTGCAACATGTTGAAAATAATGGCATTTGTGGAAAATAATAAAATAATATGGCACTTGTTGAAAATAATTATTCCTTGATGAGGAATTAGTTTTTCTCAGAATAAATTTTTCAGTTAAAGGCTGGATTTTTCTTATTTTTTCAGTGTGAGGTGAATTTTTGTCCCCCCGCTCCAAAGCAGGGGGGTATCCTTTTTTTTTTTTTTTTTACCTCTGTCCGTCCGTCCGAAACACCCTTTTTCTCAGCAACCACAAATCATAACCACTTGGTACTTGGTACCAAACTTCAGCTTGAGGTTCTATACCATGTACACCGTTTTCAGGTCTGTCGCACATCGACTTCCTGTTTACCAACTGAATGTATTTACAAAACATATAGTGTGGATTTACAAAATTTTCGTAACACTTTTCTCAGCAACTACAAATCACAACCGTTTGATATTTGGTACCGAGCTTCAGCTTGGAGTTCTATACCGTGTATACCGTTTTCAGGTCTGTCGCACATCGACTTCCTGTTTACCGACTGAATGTATCTACGAAACAGATAGTGTGGATTTACAAAATTTTTGTAACACTTTTCTCAGCAACTACAAATCACAACTGCTTGATATTTGGTACCAAACTTCAGCTTGGGGTTCTATATATGTATATGTATACCGTTTTCAGGTCTGTCGCACATCGACTTCCTGTTTACCGACTGAATGTATTTACGAAACATATAGCATGGATTTTAATGCAATTTCAAGAACCAAAATGCTGTTTCAAAATGACTGTTTACCAGGATCTCACCTCATCTCATTATCTCTAGCTGTTTTATCCTGTTCTACAGGGTCGCAGGCAAGCTGGAGCCTATCCCAGCTGACTACGGGCGAAAGGCGGGGTACACCCTGGACAAGTCGCCAGGTCATCACAGGGCTGACACATAGACACAGACAACCATTCACACTCTCATTCACACCTACGGTCAATTTAGAGTCACCAGTTAACCTAACCTGCATGTCTTTGGACTGTGGGGGAAAACGGAGCTATTTGTTTTAAACTTCTAGTCCACTTTTTAGTTTACTAAAGTATACTTTGTAGTATACTGGAAATATACTGTTGGTTTACTCGTTACACACTTCTAGTCCACTTTTTAGTTTATAAAAGTATACTTTATAGCATATTGGAAATATACTATTAGTTACTGGTTATATGCATCTAGTCCACTTTTTAGTTTTGAAGTTTACTGCAATTACCCTTCTAGGTATACTATTAGTTTTCTAGCCTGAACCCTTACCTCATGCACACTACCAGTAGACAACTTAAGTGTTTTGTACCTTAAGGTACAATGAAGTTATCTCATCTCATTATCTGTAGCCGCTTTATCCTGTTCTATAGGGTCGCAGGCAAGCTGGAGCCTATCCCAGCTGACTACGGGCGAAAGGCGGGGTACACCCTGGACAAGTCGCTAGGTCATCACAGGGCTGACACATAGACACAGACGACCATAGACACTGCTCTTTACTTACTTGTTTCAGGGTTCATTATTTGTTGAAGTCAACATTCATAATGTGTCCTATTCCTTCGATCGCTTACATTCTGATATAAACGAGAGCGGGGGGATACGTAAGTGAGCAGTAGCTCACAGTTGATCTTGTTTTTTAACCCTTTTTACGAATCCTTATGGGGGGGCAATAATTGTGGCGGGCACCTTATAATATATCTAATTCAGCACCACGGACAGCTCTGTGAAGCATAAGAAAAGCTTCTCTCGGAGACACCAAGTAGCGGAAGTTTATTTGGCATTAAGGATTCAGCTCCAGTGTCATCTCCAATTTCAGCATTTCTTTAAACAGGGTGCCAACATTTATTAATGTTGATTGGACGACAGTCCAATTTCCTCCGAGTTGAGCATTCGCTCAGCGAGTCACTCAGGCTGCATATGCTGCCAAGCCATTAGTGCCCTTATTGCCTCTGTTTACTTGTTTTTCTTGCCAAAGAAAATAAAAGCTGGGAAATTATTGTACACCAAATCTCTGACCTGGACAAAGACAGGTACGCTCATATGTACCAAAAACAATATTATATTCATTCATTACACGACGATGTGAATCTGTTATTCATACAGGGTGAGGGACAAAGCACATTGTGTGTTTCTGTGAAGTGGGTGGCAATTGCATCATATTTAGTTTTATCATGGCTTATATCTGTCACTTTTGTAGTAATGATAATACTAATCATAATAATATACCAATAAGACTAGAAGAAGCCAAGAAGCCTTTATTTGTCATACATACACTCAAGCACACAGCGAAATTTAACTTCTGCATTTAACCCATCTGAAGCAGCGAACACACACATGCGCACACACACACATACCTAGAGCAGTGGGCAGCTATGCTACAGCACCCAGGGAGCAGTTGGGGGTTCGGTGCCTCGCTCAAGGGCACTTCAGCCCAAGGCTGCCCATGTTGACCTAACCTGCATGTCTTTGGACTGTGGGGGAAACCGGAGCACCCGGAGGAAACCCACACAGACACGGGGAGAACATGCAAACTCCGCACAGAAAGGCCCCTGTCAGCCACTGGGCTTGAACCCAGAACCTTCTTGCTCTGAGGCAACAGCGCTAACCACTACACCACCATATCGCCCACCGTGCCGCCCAATGTACTTTATTAGGAGGATGTAAATGGGAGATTAATATGTGTTAATGCAATACAGAGATTGAAAATGCATAGAAAGCAAAAACAAAATGGTCAAAAGCAGAAAGACGGAAGACGTTCAGGAAACAGTGCTCAGAAAATTAATCAATTCCAGGTTGGATTCATCGAAAGGAGCACAATGACAGGTCTTGTTGAAGGCAACAGACAATGTGGAAGACCTCGTATATGCTGGTACGACAACATCCGGGCATGGACTGGCTTATCAGGAGTAAATTTATTCGCAGCTACAAGAGATAGAAGGCGTTGGAGAGCATTAACTCATCCATGTTACCTACCATCGCAAAGCGACGACGGCGTATTGACATGACATGACATGACATGACAGGCTGGATTGGGATCGGTGCTGGAGCTGCGTGTGACTGAACTTATAACCTATGTCCCTTTTACTTCTGTATACTGAAGAAGGCAGAATTGCACAGCTGTAGCTGAAGGAGACAAGGGGTCCTTCAGGGGGTCCAGTCAGTCATTTGATCCCTCTTAAAAATCACCAGAAAGCCCTAAACCATCCATTCAGAATAAACCATACTGTTACAAAGCTAAAACAAATGTCTTAATATTACCAAATTAAAAGTTTTATGTTTTCTTTATTTAGAATAATCATTCCCTAGGTGCACAGTTCTTATTAGCCATGCTTGTGTTGGAGAATAAAAGTAGCAGTTTATTCTTGAAGCTAACATTAATGCTAATTAGGCACACTGAATTGCTGTGGTTAATAGCATAATTGCAGCATCAAGCCAAAGATAACGTTCTCTTGTAATGAAGAGATTTGGAAATGAAAGACTAATAGGATAGCTACTTCCCTGCGTCGTTCAATTTACTTTTCATTTAAACTCTTAAACCCTAATGATGTTTCTTTGGCTGGTCCAGACATTTTTTCACGCTCATAACTACAAATACTTAAATATAGTTATGGAATAAATCATAATAATTTCTGAATAATACAAAATAATACTTGTGTTCCACAGAGGTGGACAGTCACGATGTACATTTACTTGAGCGCTGTACTTAAGTCCACTTTTTGAGTATCTGTACTTTACTTGAGTATTATTTTTTTGTGGAAACTTATGACTTTAACTTCACTACATTTGAAAGGCAAATATCGTACTTTTTACTCCACTACATTTCTATCAAGGTCCTCGTTACTCGTTACTATGAAGCAGCTTTGAAAGTGGATGTTTTTTCTTTTCTTTTCTAAAACGTGATGGTTTTTCCGCAGGTGACACTGAGACAGCCGATCAGTAATCACTAGGGTCACGACACGTCTATAGACTGGATAAAATCAAGATCAATGATTTCTCAGCAGCGTTATTTAACTCGATCAGTTGATGGCAGAATGGAAGGAGACGGTTATTCTGGGGAATGCACGCACTCATGGCCCATGAACCCATGTTTCAGTTTTTTGTAAGGAATAAAGATTTGTTTCATTTTAAATGTTTGTTTTGTTTGCCGAAAACGAACCACATCACAGCCTGCAAAAACTCACCATCCAACCTGCGGCAGCATATTGATCTATATAAATGTTTTATTCCAAGAGAAAGCTTGTAATGAAGTTGTCTGTGCTTTTAGAGCTAGCGATAACGCTGCAATAGCTATGCAGTCTGGTTCGTCAAATGACTTTCTATGGATTCGTCTGCCAAGTTGCCATCGCCTTGTCCACGGCTAACGTTAACACATAGCTAGTTAACTTGGACACCGTTAGTTAGCATGTAAAAACGGAGTTACGCTAAGATGAATAACGTTAACTTATCTGAAGTCTCATCTCATCTCATTATCTGTAGCCGCTTTATCCTGTTCTACAGGGTCGCAGGCAAGCTGGAGCCTATCCCAGCTGACTACGGGCGAAAGGCGGGGTACACCCTGGACAAGTTGCCAGGTCATCACAGGGCTGACACATAGACAACCATTCACACTCACATTCACACCTACGGTCAATTTAGAGTCACCAGTTAACCTAACCTGCATGTCTTTGGACTGTGGGGGAAACCGGAGCACCCAGAGGAAACCCATGCGGACACGGGGAGAACATGCAAACTCCGCACAGAAAGGCCCTCGCCGGCCACGGGGCTCGAACCCGGACCTTCTTGCTGTGAGGCAACAGCGCTAACCACTACACCACCGTGCCGCCCATGCTGTAGATTTTTTTTTTCAAATTGCTTAAAAAATAATGAAATGAAATGTTTACATTAAAAAACATTATAAACAGTAATCAGTAAGCCATAATAAATGAAACAAAGTCAATATTTGGTGTAAGATGACCCTTTGATATAGTAGTCTGAGGTCCAGTGAGTGCAGTTTGATGCGGAAATGAGCTGTAGGTTTTACTGAGCATCTTCCAGAACCAGCCACAGTTCTTCTGGACACTTTGACTGTCACACTCGCTTCTTCATTTTGCACCAAAACCCAGCAGCCTTCATTATGTTTTCTTTTTTAATCTGAAAAGGCTCTCTTATGGAATATGCTGCTCAGATACAAAAAAAAAATTTTGTAACATTTAATTTTGTGGGCGGCACGGTGGTGTAGTGGTTAGCGCTGTCGCCTCACAGCAAGAAGGTCCGGGTTCGAGCCCCGTGGCCGGCGAGGGCCTTTCTGTGTGGAGTTTGCATGTTCTCCCCGTGTCCGCGTGGGTTTCCTCCGGGTGCTCCGGTTTCCCCCACAGTCCAAAGACATGCAGGTTAGGTTAACTGGTGACTCTAAATTGAGCGTAGGTGTGAATGTGAGTGTGAATGGTTGTCTGTGTCTATGTGTCAGCCCTGTGATGACCTGGCGACTTGTCCAGGGTGTACCCCGCCTTTCACCCGTAGTCAGCTGGGATAGGCTCCAGCTTGCCTGCCACCCTGTAGAAGGATAAAGCGGCTAGAGATAATGAGATGAGATGAGATTTAATTTTGTGCTGGAAAATTATGAATGTGCCTCAGACTTTTGCACAGTACTGTACCTAAAATTTGCAATTTTAAGATTTGTCCGAGGATGAAAAAACCTTTTGTCTAATTATAATTACAGTTAGTACTGTGAAGTATCCACAAACGTATGATCTCCTATTATCGCTCATGTTATTGTAGCTGCTGTATACAGAGTCGTTCCCTCATCTTTTATCCTCTCTCTTGAAGTTCGAGTGTGTCACAAAAAAAAGTGTAAAGTCCTTTGTTCTGAAGCCTGTTCTGCAGAAAAAATCCTCGAAGTGATCATCGGGACGTCCTTTCAAAAATCATCGCCATTTTCCTCTTCATGAAAATCAGTTTGTTGTTAAACATGACATGAGCATTTGTTATGAGTTCCTTTGAGTTTGATGTTAGCATGAAAATGGATGAGAATTAGCACTTTAATCGAAACCTGTGATTTGAATCAGAGTCAGAGTTCAAGCTGCTGATATCAAAAATCATTTTGACCAATGAGAATTGAGAATTCAAAGGTGCTGTGGAATAACTCATTTTATTCTGTCCACATTCACTGGATATGAGCAATCGCACGCTCCGATTGGCTACTCTACTACTCAGCTCATATACTGTGAGTAGAGAAAAAAACAAAATGGCGGAGAGTGTTGCTGAACCAACCAAGGACAAAATAAAAACTCGACTTGAAAACACAACCCCCCAAAAAAGAAAAAAAAAGCAACAAAATATGGAATGAAAGTATTTGATGGTAAGAATGTATATATTTTTTTATTTTTCAAGAATTATTATTCTTATAGCATTTTTATCCCCCAGTGGCCAAAAGGCCCGAAGGAGGATTATGTCGTGGTGATTTCTGTCTGTCCGTCCCAGGAAGGGTGCTCACCTTCTGAAATCAACTCCTCTCAGAATTTTTGAAGGAATTTCACGAAACTTGGCAGGAGTGTTTGTTAGATGTCCATAATACACATAGTGTAAGTTCGTTAAATTGGGTCACATTTTACCAGAGTTACAGCCCTTGATTAACAAAATTATATTTTGACAATTTCATGAGTGTGTTTGCGTTCTGAAATCAACTCCTCTCACAATTTGTGGAGGAATTTCACCAAACTTGGCAGGATTCTTTTGTCATATGTCGCTAGTAGGAATATCATAATTCCGTTAAATTCAGTCGCATTTTACCAGAGTTACAGCCCTTCATTAACAACCTTGCACTTTTACAATTTCATGAAGGTGTGCTCACCTTCTGACATCAACTCCTCTCACAATTTTTGGATGAATTTCTTGAAGCTTGGCAAAAGCCTTTGTTATATGACGGTAATACGCATATTGCGATTTAATTTCGTTTGTGAAAATTTTCCCAGAGTTTTGACCCTTGATTAAATAACTTGTACTTTGACAGTTTCATGAGGGTGTACGCTCTTCTGAAATCAACTCCTCTCACAATTTGTGGAGGAATTTCACCAAACTTGGCAAAAGGTTTATTTTGTTATATGACAGTTATACGCAGATTGAAATTTCGTTTAATTTGGGCAAATTTTCCCAGAGTTATGCGCTTGATTATTAACAAACTTGTACTTTGGCAATTTCATCAAGGTGTGCTTGCTTCCTGAAATCAACTTCCCTTGCAATTTTTATCCCCCGCTGGCCGAAAGGCCCAAAGAGGGATTATGTCGTGGCGATGTCCGTCTGTCCCAGGAAGGGTGCTCACCTTCTGAAATCAACTTGTTATATGTCGGTAATACGCATATTGCAATTTCGTTCAATTCAGTCGCATTTTATCAGAGTTATGGCCGAGTTGCCAGTGGGGGATATTGTACTCTCAGAGCACTCTTTTCACAAATTGCTCCTGTCATTTCGCCGGTTTGTTTACATTCTTCGTCTTTAAAAGAGATACCGTATGCAGATCCTTTATTTTTATATAAATTTCTGAGTGGATAGTATCTCCATCCTTGACTCTTGTATGCTGCAGAAATGAGAATTTTTTAAAAATATATTTTTGAGAGTTAAAATCGACTGCAAAGTTGGCATTGTAGCTGCCCCGCTGAGCCAGCCAGCCCTGAGTGCATGACGTCACAGCGGTAACCAGTTTTAAGGCCGAGGCCTTTGACAGCTATAGACCAAAGTCATATAAATAAAAATTTACGGTGAAAGTAAGAAATACCGTTACCGACTCGCTCAACTAAGACTGATTTGACTTCACTGATTGTAGGTTGACTCTCATTAAAACAGGATGGGTGTTATAACTTATGCAGCATACATGTACATGCATGCATTTTCACTGATAAAACGTAAAAGGCTCATTAAATAATCAGATGAACTGAGACAATCACATTCTGAAGCAAATTAAATCATCTTATACCGGTAACTTAAACACACAATACAAGTTACGTGTATTCATCTAAATGCAGGTAAACAACGTGTTGTTTTTGTTGTTTTGTATCCAAATGAGAGTCGGAGCGTAACCCGTCCGTGTTCTCGCTTCTTGAAGGCCGATCTTGTGGCCGATTGTTTTTGAAACAATCTGACTTTCTGTTGTTTGTTCAGTTCTCCGTTCATTCACTTCTTCCATGTAAGGGCAAGATGGCAGCGATATCCAGTTTAGAAATAAGATGGCTGCTCCGCTCATTCACTTTTCTTCATACTGTGTTCTGCCATTATTGCTGGGCTCAGGCAATTACTAAAACCCGGGACGGAATGGGATGTCACTGGTTTTAGCAACAACTGTGGGGAGGTCACTGCCCAAGCATTATGTCCCGTCCCATTCCGTCCTGGGTTTTAGCAACAACCCTCAGCTCACTCTGGGAGAACTGGTGCAACTGAACTCGCTTTCCTTTTAATAAATAAATAAATAAATATAAAAAAGAAAACTTTCCTTTTCTTGTAGTTTTCTTTTCCTTTAATTATTGGTACTGCACCCTCTTTCAATACGGGCTTATAGCCAACGCTCCTCAACAGATCAGAGGTCTTGTACGAGTCTTCAGTAAAATGTGCAGAGCAGAGGAGAGACCACTTCGTAGGCACCCAATGTGCCCGTGAACTTCTCGCAAAATGCGTCCAAATCTTTGCAGTTTGAACATTCTTGGGCCATGAATGCAACGTGAATCCACCTTCTGTCGTGTTGCTGCACCGCCAGCAACACATCTCCGTGGCATGGCGATAAATTAGCTCAAAATGGAGGATCAGAGTTGCAGTTAGCTCTGTGTTTTAGTGTAGCGGAAATGGCGATGAGACCGATAGACTTCCTGTTGTGACGTTACAGACGTCAAGGCCATTCACTCAGACCGCTACCTCTATAAATAACTTTAATCATAAAAATTACTATAATAGATATATTGTTAACGCTTAAAACTATTCCTGTGCCATTCTTGAGGTCTCAAGGCATTTATAAACGAAAGTGAGGCCACGGCTCTGTGTATCTGCTTTAAACATTAAAATTGGTTGAATTTTTTTTAGACTGGTTCAAAAGCTCAAAGAAGTTTGAAAATGACAGAACTGAAATGTCCAAGGAATAATTAAATAAATGTCTAAAGCTATTCTATACCTCGGCACGACAGCGATACAGCACTTTCTACAAAAAAAAGAAAACAACACGAAAGGCAATTCGTGCAGCCATCGATCGTTTTTTAAGAAGTCCAACTGATGATAAAACCTTTACAATAGTTGCTGACCCAGTGTCTGTTTCTCAAAATCCAGTGAATATGGATAGAATAAAACAGTTATTCCACTCAATCTCGTCATTACATGGCTTATAGCCAATAGCCAACTCGGTGCTACGCGCCTCGTCGGCTATCAGCTCATGTACGACTCAATTTCGTGGAATAATTGTTAAATATTCTGTGTGCTTTTTTCCTTTGGTATAAGACACTCTAGGATGCACAATCTCTCTTCTGTCATCTCTCGATGAAATCAAAACAAAGTTCTGAACAATAAAATGTACATGAGGTGTTTTTTTTTAAGAGAAATGACACATCTGGAGGCTATAGGTTAGTATCAAACGTACAGCCATTGGCACCACCGGGGGGGAAAGGTTAGAACAATTCTAGGGGCCCAGCACTGCCATGGGGCCCTTTAAGGGGCTGATAATATGCTTTTAATGATTTTAATAAGACTTTTGAAATAACAGCAATGCAATATTCCATCTGGTAAAATGAGCTAATTGAACAAGGTTGTCTATTTCTTGAGTTCTTCAACATATTGTCATTTAACCCTCCCCCTTTTGCGAAATGGTACGGTCCAGTTCTGGTAGAAGCGCGATGCGTTAAATCTGTGTGCTGATCAGTGCAACGCTACTTGCTGCTGTGTTGCGGTGCAGCAGCCAGCCAGCCAGCAGTGGAGTGCGTACAGTCTATGATCGCTAAATATGAAGAGTGGCTGTCAAAAACGTAAAGAAAGGCAGCTGAAAGCTGAGAGGGACCGGAGAGGCAGGCAACTGGTCACTCAGTTTTTCCCAAAGAAAGGTAGCTATCGCTCACATGTGTGTCCAGAATATTAGCGAATGGTAAATGAACAGTATGAACGTGGTTGGATTAGCCTATCAAGAGAACACTTTTACAGTTTGTACAGTGACATTTTTTCCATTTTAATAACTGAACTGACTTGTGTGATAAACAAGATGAAATATTACGTTATGCTGGTGCTAATAACCAGTTTCATAACTAATGGGGTGCCCTAAATATGCACAGATTCAGTCTCAGGGCGACCTCCGCCCTACCAAACCACTGAACCCCCCTTTGGAGAAGGAGGTGAGCAGCAATACAACCCATAAATGCTTTAAGATTGAAGTTTTTAATGAGCAAGCGCCATATACAGTTTGCTAGATTAAAGTGTTGCTAATAACGGACACCAGTCAAGTGTTTGACATGGTTACGTGTGTGGAATGTTCACACGTTCTAAACCATTGGTTTCAAACGTATTCCCTTTTTGCAGAACAGTACACACAGCTTTCTACCTAACACATAACAATCCATGGGATTTCCATAGGTATTTTGATGCTGGGTAGATAACTTTTTCTACAACCCCGATTCCAAAAAAGTTGGGACAAAGTACAAATTGTAAATAAAAACGGAATGCAATAATTTACAAATCTCAAAAACTGATATTGTATTCACAATAGAACATAGACAACATATCAAATGTCGAAAGTGAGACATTTTGAAATTTCATGCCAAATATTGGCTCATTTGAAATTTCATAACAGCAACACATCTCAAAAAAGTTGGGACAGGGGCAATAAGAGGCTGGAAAAGTTAAAGGTACAAAAAAGGAACAGCTGGAGGAGCAAATTGCAACTCATTAGGTCAATTGGCAATAGGTCATTAACATGACTGGGTATAAAAAGAACATTTTGGAGTGGCAGCGGCTCTCAGAAGTAAAGATGGGAAGAGGATCACCAATCCCCCTAATTCTGCGCCGACAAACAGTGGAGCAATATCAGAAAGGAGTTCGACAGTGTAAAATTGCAAAGAGTTTGAACATATCATCATCTACAGTGCATAATATCATCAAAAGATTCAGAGAATCTGGAAGAATCTCTGTGCGTAAGGGTCAAGGCCGGAAAACCATACTGGGTGCCCGTGATCTTCGGGCCCTTAGACGGCACTGCATCACATACAGGCATGCTTCTGTATTGGAAATCACAAAATGGGCTCAGGAATATTTCCAGAGAACATTATCTGTGAACACAATTCACCGTGCCATCCGCCGTTGCCAGCTAAAGCTTTATAGTTCAAAGAAGAAGCCGTATCTAAACATGATCCAGAAGCACAGACGTCTTCTCTGGGCCAAGGCTCATTTAAAATGGACTGTGGCAAAGTGGAAATCTGTTCTGTGGTCAGACGAATCAAAATTTGAAGTTCTTTATGGAAATCAGGGACGCCGTGTCATTCGGACTTAAGAGGAGAAGGACGACCCAAGTTGTTATCAGCGCTCAGTTCAGAAGCCTGCATCTCTGATGGTATGGGGTTGCAGTAGTGCGTGTGGCATGGGCAGCTTACACATCTGGAAAGACACCATCAATGCTGAAAGGTATATCCAGGTTCTAGAGCAACATATGCTCCCATCCAGACGTCTCTTTCAGGGAAGACCTTGTATTTTCCAACATGACAATGCCAAACCACATACTGCATCAATTACAGCATCATGGCTGCGTAGAAGAAGGGTCCGGGTACTGAACTGGCCAGCCTGCAGTCCAGATCTTTCACCCATAGAAAACATTTGGCGCATCATAAAACGGAAGATACGACAAAAAAGACCTAAGACAGTTGAGCAACTAGAATCCTACATTAGACAAGAATGGGTTAACATTCCTATCCCTAAACTTGAGCAACTTGTCTCCTCAGTCCCCAGACGTTTACAGACTGTTGTAAAGAGAAAAGGGGATGTCTCACAGTGGGAAACATGGCCTTGTCCCAACTTTTTTGAGATGTGTTGTTGTCATGAAATTTAAAATCACCTAATTTTTCTCTTTAAATGATACATTTTCTCAGTTTAAACATTTGATATGTCATCTATGTTCTATTCTGAATAAAATATGGAATTTTGAAACTTCCACATCATTGCATTCCGTTTTTATTTACAATTTGTACTTTGTCCCAACTTTTTTGGAATCGGGGTTGTATGATTTATTAGCAGTCACATCACACATTTCACTACCAGTTGTCCTAGCACAAGAAGGCATGTGGCAAAATCTTGAATTTTCATTTGTGATTGTAAATGCACCAGAATTAGTCACTGACCAGTTTTCATCTAGTCCCTGGTAGGTTAATACATAAAATGTAATAAAGTCACAAACTCAAGGTCCATGGGCTATCAAAAGTCAAATAATGACAATAGTGCAATTGTGACGAGGGTGGGTAAAGTTGGAGGGCCCAAAATTCTAATCTTTCATGGGGCCCAAAATTTCTGGCGGCGCCCCTGCGTACAGCCAACATAGACATTATGGTCATGTGATCAACTAATGCTCAATTGCCTGTAATAATCTGATAGCTATGAGGCATCTGTAGTTGGCATGGGATTTTTAATGTGACAGCCAGTCGTACATCGTGAACATTTATACAGAGATCACTAATCTTATGTGAATCGATCAGAATTACTGCACACGTCCTGTCCTTCAGAGACATTACACAACGCACATTTGTCAGAAAATCTTTTCCCGTTTGAATAATACTTGTGTCTCGGCAGGATGTGCCGTTCTGTTATTTGAAGTTAATCAATAAAAATAAATGCTGACGTGATGTGAGTTTTATGTCGAGTTACTTCAACCTCAGATGTCTTTCTTCTCCTTCTTCTCATTCAAAAAAAAAGAAGGGGGGAAAAAAACAGTTGATTTGGCAGGATTTTCAGTTGATTTGGCACAAAGGGACCCAGCTGCACTATGGGGAGAGTGATCCTCACGCATGGCTTCCCTCAGGAATACAGAGAGAAAGAGAGAGAGAGAGATCAGGCAGAGTTTCCTGGGAAAGGGTGAGATATTACTGCCAATCTGCACTAGCACTAAAATCACAAGAGAATATATATATATATATATATATATATATATATATATATATATATATATATATATATACACACAGCACGGCTTTTATTTGTCAATAATTTTGCAAACTCGACTGACACTATCCTGAAATCTGTCAGAAAGTCACAGGGAAAGGAACCATGGAATAATCTTAAAAACATTTCTGAGCACATGTCCTCAAGGTTATAACACAAGTTGAGTCACATGACTGCTCATGTGCAATATCTTAATATGCAATGTGGAATATTTCAGTGTCCAGTGTGTGTTAAGATCACTTCCTCCTAGATTTGCACACTGCTTGACATAAGGGTATTACATTATACACTTACTGTCCTGGGGCGGCACGGTGGTGTAGTGGTTAGCGCTGTCGCCTCACAGCAAGAAGGTCCGGGTTCGAGCCCCGTGGCCGGCGAGGGCCTTTCTGTGCGGAGTTTGCATGTTCTCCCCGTGTCCACGTGGGTTTCCTCCGGGTGCTCCGGTTTCCCCCACAGTCCAAAGACATGCAGGTTAGGTTAACTGGTGACTCTAAATTGACCGTAGGTGTGAATGTGAGTGTGAATGGTTGTCTGTGTCTATGTGTCAGCCCTGTGATGACCTGGCGACTTGTCCAGGGTGTACCCCGCCTCTCGCCCATAGTCAGCTGGGATAGGCTCCAGCTTGCCTGCGACCCTGTAGAACAGGATAAAGCGGCTAGAGATGATGAGATGAGATGAGACTTGCTGTTCTGAACGAGTGTCTGGTGATGGTAGACACAAACACCACTTGATCCGATGTCCATGTGCTGTCCAAGGTTGGGACAAAATCACATAAGAAAACACCATTTTGGATGTGGAGGGGCCGCTGCATGCGACTGCCACATCGCCATCTTGGACCATATGTTCCACTTTATTAAGAAAGCACAACTTTATTCATCACACACTTGTGAAATTCCTCTCTGCATTTAACCCATCTGAAGCAGTGAAAACACACACGTGAGCAATGAGCACACACACATACCCAGAGCAGTGGTCAGCCATGCTAACAGCACCCAGGGAGCAGTTGGGAGTTAGGTGTCTCACTCAAGGGCACCTCAGCCCAAGGCCGTCCCATATTAACCTAACCTGCATGTCTTTGGACTGTGGGGGAAACCAGAGCATCTCGAGGAAACCCACGCAGACACGGGGAGAACATGCAAACTCCATACAGAAAGGCCCTCGCCAGCCGCTGGGTTCGAACCCAGAACCTTCTTGCTGTGAGGCGACAGCGCTAACCACTACACCACCGTGCCACGATCAGCAGCACATCGGATTAATACGGGTCAAGAGCTTCATTTACTGTTCACGTCAACCATTAAAACAGACAGTTGAAGATTTATAAACATATTCGGATTCCTGTTCGTGGAATTAGATATGGGTTTCGGCTCTTGTAGCACATCCACCTCACAGTTTAACATGTTCCTTCTGAGTTGCTTTTCTGCTTACCATGTTTGTAAAGATTGGTGACTTGAGTCAGACTTCCTGTCAGCTCAAATCAGTCCAATCTGCTCTGACCTTTGTCATCAACGAGGCGTTGATCCAGGAGTCGAAGTTTCCTCACATTCCAGAAATCTATATTTTAACATGTGACAGTGAGAATGAGACCTAATATCATCACTGTAATCACTGTCTATCTGCTGCTGCGTACATTTACACAGCTAGTTTGCTACTGATTAATTAGCTCATCCGGACGATGGGCGATGAGCTTATGCCATCATGCATTGTCCGTCACCCGTCAGTTATCCGTCGTTGTCCACATTTCATGAAAATCGCTTCTTCTCCTTCAGTTCTTCACTGATTTTTATTCTTTTTGGCAGGAAGGTAGGTAGGTCTGCCTGGGGTGCATATAGATAGCTTCTGCCCAGGGCTTAATTTGAGCTAGAACATGACGGAACAAGATCCGGAACCTCCGTCGTCGGATCCGGCAGCTATTTTCATTTCATTCGGTGTTCCGGCAGCTATTTAAATGGATCAGATCGTTCCCCATCACAAAGGGAAAAAAAATCAAACAATAAATTAAATAAATAAGTACATAAAAATTTGTTTAGTGTTCGGTTTTGAGTTTGATATCTGTTGTTGATTTCTCTCCTATGACATCCACAAAATCTATGCGGAAGGGGAAGAGGGAGGGACATGGGGTGTATACTTCCGCTCAATAGAACACTGGGTTTTTTGTAGCCGTTAGCTTGCGCTGTGGAAAAAATGGCAAAAAAAAACAAGAAAGCTTACTAAAATTTTTACCCATTACTTGAATCGATTGCACTTATGGCTGTTACTTGAATCCTTGGAATATAGTAAAACTTGAATCCTTAAAATGAATTCTCCAACTTGTTTTGTAAACCCTTTATTTCTTAACTATTACTTGAATTGATTGCACTTATGTTTGCTGGCACTGCTTTTAAACTTGAAAGATGCTTGAAATCCGAGGCTATGCTTTTAAATACCCTACTTAAATCCTTAAAATGAGTCATTTAACTCATGTCTTGTGTGATCTGATCTCCAATGGTGAAATAAACCGGTTGTGATATGAGTACAGTCTGTTATTTTAGAAGATAAATTTAATATATAATTTAATATATAGCCTAATAAAAAAGAACATTTTATAGCATAATATCACGACATATTACTGTCTGTAACTGTTCATCACTAAAGCGTTTTCTAAGATCATAATGTCTGATATTATTTTATTTTTAATTTTTTGACAGGGCGGCACGGTGGTGTAGTGGTTAGCGCTGTCGCCTCACAGTTAGAAGGTCTGGGTTCGAGCCCCATGGCCGGCGAGGGCCTTTCTGTGCGGAGTTTGCATGTTCTCCCCGTGGGTTTCCTCCGGGTTGTCTGGTTTCCCCCACAGTCCAAAGACATGCAGGTTAGGTTAACTGGTGACTCTAAATTGACCGTAGCTGTGAATGTTCAGTTCAGTTGCTCGGGTTCAATGCCCGAACTGATGATCACATAATCAATTTTTCTTTGGCTAATCAGACACAAGGTACGCCACCACTCTTGCCGGAGCGGTTGGGGGTTAGGTGCCTTGCTCAAGGGCACTTAAGTCAATCCTGCTAGTCTGGGGAATCGAACCAGCAACCTTTTGGTCCCAAAGCTGTTTCTCTAACCATTAGGCCATGAGTGTGAATGGTTGTCTGTGTCTATGTGTCAGCCCTGTGATGACCTGGCGACTTGTCCAGGGTGTACCCCGCCTTTCACCCGTAGTCAGCTGGGATAGGCTCCAGCTTGCCTGCGACCCTGTAGAACAGGATAAAGCGGCTACAGATAATAATATGATATGATTTTTTGCCAAGCGGGGCCACTGCCGGGTCGGTCGACACATAGTAGGTCTATTGTTCAAGTGCGTTCTACGGTCTATGGGGCTGTGTTGTGGGTGCAAGTGCCAGGACCGTTTTATTTATTTACTTTCTTTATAATCTCAGTCAGATACACAAGCAAGATTAAGTCTTTACTCTGCTGTGTTTTATTATGGCCATCAGTATATTGTAACCTGTGTTTGATTTGTTAATTGTTGATCCAGTTGTTGCCTTAACGCAGGGGTCTGCAATGGCTCGGGAGCCAGATGTGGCTCTTTTGGTGACTGCATCTGGCTCACAGATTAATCAGCTCACATTGAGATCAAGAAGTACACCTCCATTTAATGAAAAAGTCAGTTAGCTGTCCGCAAAGCAAAGCCTTTTGACAAAGAACATGGCGAAAAGGGAAAAAAGGTGACTGGTAGGCTACCGTACATTTCAACAGGAATGGACAGAGGAATTCACCTTTGTGGGGTGAGAGGGTTCTGCTTTGTGTCCAATAGGCCTATACAATGACAAGATTGCATCGATGAAACAATGAAATAAAGCGGCACTTCGAAACACGCCAAGCTACGTTTGCGTCAAAATATTCAGCGGGGGACAGGAGGAAGACGGCATGTCAAGAGCCTCTTCATTATGAAAAAGAATATATTACACTCAAATTGTTGGTCATACGTAAAAATGCATTTTAGTTGTATTCAGCGTCACTTTTTATATATGGCTCGCACGAAAATGTATTTGAAAATATGTGGCTTTCATGGCTCTCTCAGCCAAAAAGGTTCCCGACCCCTGCCTTAACGTATGTGTGGAGAGCGAGTGAACTTGAGTGCCTGTTTGGAGAACATTCTGAGCGTTGTCCATTGTTGTCCAGGATTTGATAACTGCTGCTGTTGCAATACATGTCATGCAATAGGCGTGTGTGCGTAAAGTTATAGTAAACCGCCCCTCGCCTTTTTTTTTTGAGTCACCGGACCCACCCACCTCCTGCGTTCCGGGACCTCCCACTTCACAAATTAAGCACTGCTTCTGCCCAAATTTGCATAATTGCATAAAAGCAGTTTCCACACGAATCGCTTCTTCTCCTTCAATACTTTACCAATTTTGATTCTTTCTGGCTTGAAGGTCGGGGGACCTAGGGTGCATATAACTTCTACCCAGATTTGCTAAATTAGAATTATTAATGAAGTTATGGACTAATTAAGCCTTAATGAGCAGTTCAACAAAAATCACTTCTCGGTCAATTCCTTGCAATTTTGGATTCTTTCTGGTAAATAGGTCAGTATTCCTAGCGTGGATATAGTGTCTATATATAGCTTGTACAGTGGTGCTTGAAAGTTTGTGAACCCTTTAGAATTTTCCATATTCCTGCATAAATACGACCTAAAACATCATCAGATTTTCACACAAGTCCTAGAAGTAGATAAAGAGAACCCAGTTAAACAAATGAGACAAAAATATTATACTTGGTCATTTATTTATTGAGGAAAATGATCCAATATTACATATCTGTGAGTGGTAAAAGTATGTGAACCTTTGCTTTCAGTATCTGGTGTGACCCCCTTGTGCAGCAATAACTGCAACTAAACGTTTGCGGTAACTGTTGATCAGTCCTGCACACCGGCTTGGAGGAATTTTAGCCCATTCCTCCGTACAGAACAGTTTCAACTCTGGGATGTTGGTGGGTTTCCTCATATGAACTGCTCGCTTCAGGTCCTTCCACAACATTCCCATTGGATTAAGGTCAGGACTTTGACTTGGCCATTCCAAAACATTAACTTTATTCTTCTTTAACCATTCTTTGGTAGAACGACTTGTGTGCTTTGGGTCGTTGTCTTGCTGCATGACCCACCTCCTCTTGAGATTCAGTTCATGGACAGATGTCCTGACATTTTCCTTTAGAATTTGCTGGTATAATTCAGAATTCATTGTTCCATCAATGATGGCAAGCCGTCCTGGCCCAGATGCAGCAAAACAGGCCCAAACCATGATACTACCACCACCATGTTTCACAGATGGGATAAGGTTCTTATGCTGGAATGCAGTGTTTTCCTTTCTTTCCAAAAGTTCTATTTTGGTCTCATCCATCCACAAAACATTTTTCCAATAGCCTTCTGGCTTGTCCACATGAACGTTAGCAAACTGCAGACGAGCAGCAATGTTCTTTTTGGAGAGCAGTGGCTTTCTCCTTGCAGCCCTGCCATGCACACCATTGTTGTTCAGTGTTCTCCTGATGGTGGACTCATGAACATTAACATTAGCCAATGTGAGAGAGGCCTTCAGTTGCTTAGAAGTTACCCTGGGGTCCTTTGTGACCTTGCCAACTATTACACGCCTTGCTCTTGAAGTGATCTTTGTTGGTCGACCACTCCTGGGGAGGGTAACAATGGTCTTGAATTTTCTCTATTTGTACACAGTCTGTCTGACTGTGCATTGGTGGAATCCAAACTCTTTAGAGATGCTTTTGTAACCTTTTCCAGGCTGATGAGCATCAACAACGCTTTTTCTGAGGTCCTCAGAAATCTCCTTTGTTCGTGCCATGATACACTTCCACAAACGCGTGTTGTGAAGATCAGACTTTGATAGATCCCTGTTCTTTAAATAAAACAGGGTGCCCACTCACACCTGATTGTCATCCCATTGATTGAAAACACCTGACTCTAATTTCACCTTCAATTTAACTGCTAATCCTAGAGGTTCACATACTTTTGCCACTCACAGATATGTAATATTGGATCATTTTCCTCAATAAATAAATGACCAAGTATAATATTTTTGTCTCATTTGTTTAACTGGGTTCTCTTTATCTACTTTTAGAGCTTGTGTGAAAATCTGATGATGTTTTAGGTCATATTTATGCAGAAATATAGAAAATTCTAAAGGGTTCACAAACTTTCAAGCACCACTGTATGTACAGTAGTGTATATAGCTTGCAACATATATTGCGCAAGGTGGCCCATTTTAGATCGTTCTTTCTGGACTAGACGGAGCCGGAGTAAGCTATACCGTCATTGACGCTCTTATTATGCTAGCTCACATTTCAGAGATAAGAAATCTAGCTGGGCGGCACGGTGGTGTAGTGGTTAGCGCTGTCGCCTCACAGCAAGAAGGTCCTGGGTTCGAGCCCTGGGGCCGGCGAGGGCCTTTCTGTGTGGAGTTTGCATGTTCTCCCCGTGTCCGCGTGGGTTTCCTCCGGGTGCTCCGTTTTCCCCCACAGTCCAAAGACATGCAGGTTAGGTTAACTGGTGACTCTAAATTGACCGTAGGTGTGAATGTGAGTGTGAATGGTTGTCTGTGTCTATGTGTCAGCCCTGTGATGACCTGGCGACTTGTCCAGGGTGAACCCCGCCTTTCGCCCGTAGTCAGCTGGGATAGGCGCCAGCTTGCCTGCGACCCTGTAGAAGGATAAAGCGGCTAGAGATAATGAGATGAGATGAGAAATCTAGCTGTTGTGAGTTAACCTCAGTTAACTTGCTTTCTTTGGTGAAAGAGGAACTCATTTTCCTTCAGTGTGTGATTTGAGTCGGACGAGTTGTTCCGGATGAGTTTGAAGAGTTTAATACTTTTCTACTTTGGCATGACTGAAGAATTTGAAGCAATAATTACAAGAGGAAATTTTATTTAGATGAGAAATTGGGTATTTTATTACCTTTGCTGACGGAGGCATTAAACGGATGGGAGAAAAAAAAAACATCCATAGATGATGGGATCAGACATTGATGTTTGAATTGTGACCAACAAGAGGAATATTTGCTTTATTTATATTATTAAACAGGAAATGTGGACAAAATTTGCTATATCAGGAAAACGGTGATGCCAAATTTCTCCGTTTGCCTTAATTGAGTGCAATGTCTCCTGACGCTTTGTGCCTTCCACAGCGAATCGTTTTAATTCAAACAAAGCGAACAGTTCCGCACTAAAAGCAGGCCCTTTGTTTTGACTCCAATGATTTCCTGATTTATCTGTGCATTTAGCTGAAATTAAAAGCATCAGGAGAAAGAGACAGCGAGAGGGAGGGGGACCTGCGTCGAAGCACGACTGCCAGATCAGACATTGTTAAGTACAGAGGAGTCTGTTGCTGGAGGGCATCGCTGATTCAATTAGCGTGATTGCACCAATCAAACAAAATCAAGCTTCCAGCCTGTGTAATCAGGCGGCATTCATGGTTGGTAGTGTTTTTAGACATGCATGCTTTGTTATGTGCATTAAAATGCAAGTCTTTGTCCCTGAGACCAAATGAGAACACACGCCCGCTCCATCATGAGCCCGGCTCAAGGCCAAGGACCGCGGCTCATTCCTCTCTGAACACAGTGATCAATGCCGCTGTTAGGCCACAATTATCATGTGAATGAGATATTGATTTTTTTTCCCTCAACATCACATTTAAGATGAATTTAACAATGGCTATTGTCAGACATAGATCACACAGTGGTGATAGAAACCATGATGCTATCCAAATCAATGTTTTTTATTACACATCTCTCTGTATTTCTCTCTCTCTCTCACTTTCTCTCTCTTTCTTTCTCTCTGTTATATTGTATTATTAAATAAATCTCTTGAATGTATCTCACAGTCGAGCGCTTCATGGAATACTTCAGCAGTAAAATATTTCATTTGTTTGTACCGCACCACATGGCGAATCAGATCGACTCGGAGGTAAGACGTGAAATATGCACAGGATACTCTGATATCTTTCTCTTGATCTTTCAGTGCGACCCCGGGGAAGCCACTAAATTGCTCTACGACTTGCTCTACACGGAGCCTATAAAAATCGTACTGATGCCCGGCTGTAGCTCAGTGTCCACGCTGGTGGCTGAGGCGGCTCGTATGTGGAACCTCATAGTGGTGAGTATCCCAGAGTCCATTTATTTCAGCGCTTTGGTTTGTGGGTTCAGATCACAAAACCGACAGAAAGTCACTACTGGGCCTTTAGCTCTCGGATGATATGTTCTTCCTTACTTCTAAGTCAGTTGAGATCAAAATGTCCTCCAAATTATTAGAAATGTTTTAAATGATCAGACATTCCAAGTGACATAGATTGCAGTTGGGCCTGTTCTAATAACACAATCAACTTTTCTGTGGAGAATTTTGTGGAAAATAACAGGAATAAACAATTAACCCAGGTGGGGGAAAGGTGGAGTTACAGTGGTGCTTGAAAGTTTGTGAACCCTTTAGAATTTTCTATATTTCTGCATAAATATGATCTAAAACATCATCAGATTTTCACACAAGTCCTAAAAGTAGATAAAGAGAACCCTGTTAAACAAATGAGACAAAAATATTATACTCAGTCATTTATTTATTGAGGAAAATGATCCAATATTACGTATCTATAAGTGGCAAAAGTATGTGAACCTTTGCTTTCAGTATCTGGTGTGACCCCCTTGTGCAGCAATAACTGCAACTAAACGTTTGCGGTAACTGTTGATCAGTCCTGCACACCGGCTTGGAGGAATTTTAGCCCATTCCTCCGTACAGAACAGCTTCAACTCTGGGATGTTGGTGGATTTCCTCACATGAACTGCTCGCTTCAGGTCCTTCCACAACATTTCCATTGGATTAAGGTCAGGACTTTGACTTGGCCATTCCAAAACATTAACTTTATTCTTCTTTAACCATTCTTTGGTAGAATGACTTGTGTGCTTTGGGTCGTTGTCTTGCTGCATGACCCACCTTCTCTTGAGATTCAGTTCATGGACAGATGTCCTGACATTTTCCTTTAGAATTCGCTGGTATAATTCAGAATTCATTGTTCCATTCATGATGGCAAGCCGTCCTGGCCCAGATGCAGCAAAACAGGCCCAAACCATGATACTACCACCACCATGTTTCACAGATGGGATAAGGTTCTTATGCTGGAATGCAGTGTTTTCCTTTCTCCAAACATAACGCTTCTTATTTAAACCAAAATGTTCTATTTTGGTCTCATCCGTCCACAAAACATTTTTCCAATAGCCTTCTGGCTTGTCCACGTGATCTTTAGCAAACTGCAGACGAGCAGCAATGTTCTTTTGGGAAAGCAGTGGCTTTCTCCTTGCAACCCTGCCATGCATGCCATTGTTGTTCAGTGTTCTCCTGATGGTGGACTCGTGAACATTAGCCAATGTGAGAGAGGCCTTCAGTTGCTTAGAAGTTACCCTGGGGTCCTTTGTGACCTCACTGACTATTACACGCCTTTCTCTTGGAGTGATCTTTGTTGGTCACCCACTCCTGGGGAGGGCAACAATGGTCTTGAATTTCCTCCATTTGTACACAATCTGTCTGACTGTGGATTGGTGGAGTCCAAACTCTTTAGAGATGGTTTTGTAACCTTTTCCAGCCTGATGAGCATCAACAACGCTTTTTCTGAGGTCCTCAGAAATCTCCTTTGTTCGTGCCATGATACACTTCCACAAACATGTGTTGTGAAGATCAGACTTTGATAGATCCCTGTTCTTTAAATAAAACAGGGTGCCCACTCACACCTGATTGTCATCCCATTGACTGAAAACACCTGACTCTAATTTCACCTTCAAATTAACTGCTAATCCTAGAGGTTCACATACTTTTGCCACTCACAGATATGTAATATTGGATCATTTTCCTCAATAAATAAATGACCAAGTATAATATTTTTGTCTCATTTGTTTAACTGGGTTCTCTTTATCTACCTTTAGGACTTGTGTGAAAATCTGATGATGTTTTAGGTCATATTTATGCAGAAATATAGAAAATTCTAAAGGGTTCACAAACTTTCAAGCACCACTGTAATTATTCATGATCTACTTAGTTTTTTTTTTTGCCCACAAGCTGTTTATGTAACCAATTTAATAATAATAATAATAATAATAATAATAATAATAATAATAATAATACACTAATAATAATAATAATTATTATTATTATTATTATTATTATTATTATTATAGGAAGGGTGGCATGGTGGTGTAGTGGTTAGCACTGTCACGTCACAGCAAGAAGGTTCTGAGTTCAAGCCCAGCGGCCGATGAGGGCCTTTCTGTGTGGAGTTTGCATGTTCTCCCCGTGTCTGCGTGGGTTTCCTCCGGGTGCTCCGGTTTCCCCCACAGTCCAAAGACATGCAGGTTAGGTTAACTGGTGACTCTAAATTGACCGTAGGTGTGAATGTGAGTGTGAATGGTTGTCTGTGTCTATGTGTCAGCCCTGTGATGACCTGGCGACTTGTCCAGGGTGTACCCCGCCTCTCGCCCGTAGTCAGCTGGGATAGGCTCCAGCTTGCCTGCAACCCTGTACAGGATAAGCGGCTACAGATAATGGATGGATAATAGGAAATTACGATCATTGCTGTTGGGACAAAAAATACATCCAGATCATATTTTCAATTTAAATTCTTTTGGAAATTGTCAGAAATAATAAATAATAAAATAATAAAACACCAGACTACAAATTTGATGAATGCAAATTTGCAAATACTTTTTTTTTAATTTTTACTTTAATGGCTCTTTCAGTTGAATTAACTTTAAAAGAATGAGAGGAAGTGAGCGTGGCTCAGTGCTCGCAGAGGGGAACTGCTCACACACTCACTTTACCACTCTACACTCGGAAATACATTTTTTGTCAGTGCAAATCTTGGCTCTTTGCACTCATGAACACAGTAGCAGTAGTTTTTATCTATCTATCTGTCTGTCTGTCTATCTGTCTGTCTGTCTGTTTTTGTTTGTTTGTTTGTTTGTTTGTTTGTTTGTATTCACATAAACTAATGGTTATGGCCAAGACAAGACCATACTTGCCAACTTTTCAAAACTCTCATGGGGGAGAAAAGTGCTTAAACGACATTTTCAATTGGACGAGGGTATGATGTGCGGTTGAAATGATAAAAACAGTGGATCCCAATTAATTGCAAACCATTTGAAATTTATACAATTAAAGTGTTTTTGAATTGTTGATTTTGTTCTATCAATTACTCTAGGCTATGGGATTCATGTATCAGGCCTGAGAGAGCTCAGAGTGAAAAATCTGAAATAATACTCTTGTCTTGAATTTTAATATAATAAGAAAGAAAGGGAAGTCTTAAATCAGATTTTTAGCTGAAAAATCTCATGCCTGAATATTGTATCCATTCAGAGACCCACAGAAAATAACAAGTGATGCTTTAGAAGAATATTTATAATTTCTTAAAATAGTCACAGTGAATGAAAGTATTATTGGATTGCATCAAATGTTTTCCTTCTGTAAGCTCATGTAAAAATGCAGAGAACTATAATATCATATATAAATTAAATTAGATTTTAATAAGATTTAACCAAAATAGTAACAACTCAATTAAATAAATACTGCACTGTCTTAGTACTACTGAAATGCATCTCTCTCACTAAACACTTTCCAACAGAATTTTTAAAAAGCACTAGAAATCCTATCCAAATCCTATCGGAATGCATCGAAGAATTTGCTCATTTGCAAACTTTGACTGAAAGTTTTCAAACAAAATTTAAAAATGGTGCTATAAATACTACAAAATATACTCCGCAAAGAAATTCACTCGAATGCAAAATTTTAGTCCGACCAAAATACACTCACTAGTAATCTTTCACTTAAAACCTCAAAACTCTATCAAAATCAATCACTTTCCAGATAATTCACTTGTAAACTTTCACTTAAAACTTTCAAGCATAAATTCAAAATAGCACTAAGACACGACCGCACTATTCAAATACGCTCACCAAACACATTCTCTGTCATGCAAAATTTCACTAAACACTTTAGAAGTTGTACAGTTTGTTTCTGAAACGGTACGGAAGACCAGTTTAATTTCACACTCAAATGTCCATTATATTCTGATTTAAAGTATCTTTACCTTAAAATGTGTAACTGGCTGGTCGAACATTTGCTTATCCATGGAAATTCATTCTCCCATGCAACCTGGTATTTGCATTCATGTTTTTGCCGTGTGGTATTGGGTTTAGTGGCCATGATGAATGACTGCTTGTAAAAAATGTGGGACAGCCTGGGTGAATCCTACATTACGGAAGTGACTGTCGTTCTGTTTGTTGATTGGTTAAAAATCAGTTGACGTCAGCAGTGTTTCTCATACGATTCTGATTGGACATAATCGGGAGTATTTTTAACTTGGCGGTAGGGATTTCCCAAAACCGGGAGATTATCCAGTTTTTAACCAATACGATTGGGAGGCGGGAGACGGAGGCTAAAATCGGGAGCCTCCCGCCGAAATCGGGAGGGTTGGCAAGTATGCAAGACCATACATAGATTACTTTTTGTATCGGCCAAGTATGATATCTGTCTACAACCCAACCCAGCGTAATAGCTGCATTTCTTAAATAATCTCATCTTTGCTCGATGCAATAAATATCGTATTAACTTAGAATATCACATCGTCCAACATGCTTAAAGTTACGTTCATGTCTGCGAATATTAGTTTCTTACTCTGATTTGCATGAAAAAATTAATGATTAGTGAATATCAGTGAATAATAACCGAGACGAAGTAGAGGTTATTATTCACCAATATTCACCGAGCCTGAGGTGGATAATTGTTTTAGTATAAATACACACGATTATTAAATAAAAAAAAAATCGTATTAAAAAATTATTTATTTCAAACTTCAAAAGCAGCATGCAAATGTAATAAAGGTGCGGCACAGACTTGTGTCACTTATCTACACTGAGTCACATAAAATACTTTGTTTTGAAATCGATGAAATAAATCACATTTCTACCTTACCTCTGAATAGTTTTAGACCAAACTTCGTAGCATCTTTAGTGCTTTTAGGAACAGCATTTTCTTTCATCATGTGTAATTCTTCCTCACTTACGGTGACAAAGTGATTGGCCGCCATTTTTCCGAGTCACTCGAGGTGATTATTTCTCAACCAAACAGCGTGTACGATTTCCTATAATCACCTCCGTATTTATATATATCTCATCTCATCTCATTATCTCTAGCCGCTTTATCCTGTTCCACAGGGTCGCAGGCAAGCTGGAGCCTATCCCAGCTGACTACGGGCGAAAGGCGGGGTACACCCTGGACAAGTCGCCAGGTCATCACAGGGCTGACACATAGACACAGACAACCATTCACACTCACATTCACACCTACGCTCAATTTAGAGTCACCAGTTAACCTAACCTGCATGTCTTTGGACTGTGGGGGAAACCGGAGCACCCGGAGGAAACCCACGCGGACACGGGGAGAACATGCAAACTCTGCACAGAAAGGCCCTCGCCGGCCACGGTGCTCGAACCCGGACCTTCTTGCTGTGAGGCAACAGTGCTAACCACTACACCACAGTGCCGCCTATTTATTTATATATATATATATATATATATATATATATCAGTGCTGTCAAAAATGTCGCGTTATTAACGCGTTAACTTGACTCAATTTTAACGGCGATAATTTTTTTATCGCGAGATTAACGCTCTGTGACATGATGTAGGTTTTTCATAAGCTTTTGAAACTGCCAGGAACTTGGAACATAGACTTTGCTTAGAAAAACGATAGCAGCTAGCCACGCCCCGCACAGCCAGAGTCCTCTGCCCTCCTCCCTCAAAGAACCAGCGCGGGCAGGGCGCGCTAGTAGAGATGGGATTTATGGCTCTTTGATGGGATCCGCATCTTTGTGATCCGTTCTTTGAAAAGAGCCGTTCAAAAGACTGGCTCATTTGGCTCTTTTTAAATATTTATTCAGTTTTAAGAAGACAGCGTCTAGAGAAGCCAGATCCCTCTGAACTGTAAACTCAATGCTATCCCAGAAATCCTTCCTGTAATATGCAAATTTGGCCGCCTCTGATTGGACAGCGCGACGCATCAACAGGCAGAAAGTGTAAAAGTACAAAATGTGTTAAGTGAGCTGAAACAGTAAAGATCAGATTCAATGCAATATTTATCAACGAACAACTTAAACTTAATATAATAGTGTACTTTATATTATAATCAAGCATGTCAAGCCTACCGTCACTATGTAACCTGTCTCTCTGATAGACTAACTCAAGCAGTAGATCACTTCACTCATGGTTCTCTTGTTAGTCTCGGGACAAAGAGCCCCGGTGCTCAGCTTAGGTTTCAGTTTGCAGTGGCTGTGTCAAGACGTGTTATGCTTTGCAATAAGAAAAACATTGGTACAAAACAAGCCCATTCACTTTTTTTATGCTGATAAGAGAATTACAATGGTTTTTCGTGTGACAAAAATGTGCGATTAAATTGCAATTAATAGCGAGTTAACTATGACAGTCGTGACATTAATCGCGACTAAATATTTTAATCGCTTGACAGCACTAATATATATATATATATATATATATATATATATATATATATATATATATATATATATAAACCAGCAGCAAATTAATTATTACCATCATTGGGGGCTGTTACCATAGATACTTGCTGATCTATCACCAAGCTCAGACCTAATTTCAATCATTTGTTTCATTAATTCATTCATCTTCCTCTGATATAATTTTAATATTTCAGTATTACGATGGACATTATATTCTCATCAACTTCCTCCGTTTCCATATTTCACACACGTACTGTACTGTAATTGTGCAATATTTATTATAAGCTGGTCATGTGTAATATCAGTACGGAAGACGCGAGAGGCCCTTCATATAATCTTTTTTTATTCACCTTGTTATCCCAAGATAACGACATAATTAATTCAGGATCTCAAGAAAACAACACAACTAATTCGAGATCTCGAGAAAACGAAACCGTTATTCCCAGATAACGACATAATTAATTCAGGATCTCGAGAAAACAACACAACTAATTCGAGATCTCGAGAAAACAAAACCGTTATTTCGAGATCTCGAAAAAACAAAACAATTATTTCATGATCTCAGCTGGATCGCTGTATCTCCGTCGGTAGAGACGAAGCCGGGCCAGTCTTCTGCGGAGTTGCCGCGGACTAATTTTGAAATTATCCCTTATTAAAAGACTTAATGCAATCTCTCCCTGTGTCAACCCCTGATCAGAATATTGCCTTATTAGGTGATCGATTATTCCAGACATTCTAATGACCAAAGTTGCGTCTATACAGAATGAGAAATAGCCCCAAAGTCAGCATATCACAAGTCTCTTGGCGCACCTGAATGAACCATTTCTCAGCTGTTTACTCGAGATCATGAAATAATTGTTTTGTTTTCTCGAGATCTCGAAATAACGGTTTTGTTTTCTCGAGATCTCGAATTAGTTGTGTTGTTTTCTCGAGATCCTGAATTAATTATGTCGTTATCTCATGATAACAAGGTGAATTAAAAAAAGGATTATATGAAGGGCCTGTCTCGGCTTCCGTATATCAGGGAACTTTCAGACCTGCTTGGTTTTTTTTTTTCCAGGAAAAAATGCTTTTTTGCAGAGCACCCTTTATGCTGATATGGGAAGAAATGAATTAGACTTTATTATTATCAGTAATCCAGATTAAATAACAATAGTTTGAAATAAAGATTGTTGATTAGGAGGCTGTTCATTTTTGCTGTATGAAGGCATGTTAACCCTTTGATGCAAAACATGGGTCAAAAGTGACCCGGCTGAGTTTTTATCTTCTATATCTTTGCAATAAATTAATTCCATCATTCAGTATTCAAGGTATTCCTCAATTAACTTGTTTTTGATCATCATACATCCTTATTTTATTTTTTCCTTTCTTACTTTTTGAATAAAAACCCTTTTTGCATCACTACCCTTCTAATGCACAACATGGGTCAAAAACGACCTGCATTCATTTTCCAGGTTATTTCATGTATGGCTGAGTGTTTCTATGATAGACTTTTGAAATAAATTCATTTTGTCATTTACTTTTCCAAGTATGCAGTAAATATCATGTTTTTGTTTAGCACAAATCATCATTTTTATTTTTCCTTTCTTAAGTTATGAACAAGCACAGCTTTTGTAATTCTACATCAAGTTTACACACATGGGTCAGAAACGACCCGCATGCATTTACTCCAGCGTTTGGTGGGAACTGTGAATTGTGCTTGTGTCAGACATTTCACAGCTCAGCACAGCGTCCTTTGCCCATCTAATACATGATTGTACTGTCGCTTTCCTTTTTGTACTTTTCACTTTCGCTTTCCTTTTTCCGTTTTTTTCTCTCTTTTTTTTCGGAAGAACACCGAGACCGGAAGCTTTCTTTTTCTCTCCTCCTGTGTAAAGACCACAAGCGGAGGCCATCCACATTGGATCTGCTTTAATATCAACAGATCTTCGATTAAGGTACATGAATCTTTTCATCATGGCACACCTTCAGCCTGTTCAGTGTGCTGAGTGCAGGATGTTTAGTCATTCTTCCTCCGTCGCTAGCGATAGCTTTATTAGCTTTATTTGTGATAAGTGCAGATTAGTTAGCTCTCTGACGGAGAAGATTACAGTGTTAGAAGCGCGTGTCCAGGCTTTAGAGAAGGTCAGTGAGAATGAGAACAGTGTAGTTTCTGTAGGGGAAAGTCTGGATGCCCTAGGTGGAGTTAGCAATCCCCCAACTCCGGCATTAGAGCCCTTACAGCGGGGTGAATGGGTGACGGCTCGGTGGCATAAGCATAGAGCCAAAGCTACCGCTGAGGCTCGCCCATGGGAGCACCACTCCTCTCCGCGTCACGTGTCGAACAGGTTTGCTCTCCTTAGTGATGCACCCGCTGAGAAACCTGAAAGAGCTCTGGTTATAGGGGACTACTCAGGTGTATACCGGGAGCCAGGGTGCCGGACATAGCAGGTAATCTTAGAGTCCTAGGCAAGCACAGGTTCTCAAAGATAGTTATCCATGCAGGAGCTAATGATATATGCCTTTGTCAGTCTGAGGTTACTAAGAGTAACTTTGTAGAGGTGTTTAAATTAGCGAAGGCAATGTCCGATGCTGTAGTATGCTCTGGCCCCATCCCAATGCGGCGTGGCGATGTAGCTTACAGCAAGTTATGGTCGCTGAACTGCTGGCTGTCCAGGTGGTGCTCTGAAAACAGTGTGGGCTTTATAGATAATTGGGCTAATTTTGAGGG
Organism: Neoarius graeffei; assembly: GCF_027579695.1. NCBI lineage: Eukaryota > Metazoa > Chordata > Actinopteri > Siluriformes > Ariidae > Neoarius > Neoarius graeffei. The sequence continues at coordinate 23,813,132 of NC_083590.1, read as the reverse complement.
CACTGCTGGCCTGTTAGGGTGGGACGGTATCCATCCCACTCGGGAAGGTGCTGCTCTCATTTCCTGCAGCATAGGTCATAGTCTCAGAACAGGCCTAGTTAATTCCTGACAATCCAGAGCCAAGGCCAGGGAGCAGACGAACAGGCTAAACCGAATGTCTGCTAGCTGCACAGAGTCGTCACTCAGGGTCCACTACATCGAGACTGTGTCTGTTCCCCGAGCTCAACAAAAAGGTAGAAATTTTCAGAGAGTTTGTTCCAGTAACCTAATCAATATAAAATTAGATCATACTGACTGTACAGCTGCTGCCAGCACCTTTGATCTAAAGGTGGGGCTATTAAATATTAGATCTCTTACATCTAAAGCGCTAATGGTTAATGAACTCATTACTGATCAGGAGTTTAATGTACTTTGTTTAACTGAAACATGGATTAAGCCAAATGAATATATAGCATTAAATGAAGCGAGTCCTCCTGGATACAGTTATATACACCAGCCTCGTCTAACTGGCAGAGGAGGAGGCGTTGCGGTTATTTATAATGATTATCTAGGTGTAACACAAAAACCTGGTTATAAATTTAATACATTTGAAGTTCTTCATACTCATATAATGTATGTAGCCTCGAAAAATAAGTCTACCCAGTTAATTCCATTGCTTATTATTTACAGGCCCCCGGGGCCATATTCTGAGTTTCTTTCTGAATTTGCAGATTTTATCTCAGATCTGGCTATTTCCTTAGACAAAGCTTTAGTTGTCAGAGATTTTAATATTCACTTCGATAACCCAGAAGACCCTTTAAAAACAGCGTTTGTGTCCATTTTAGATTCAGTAGGGATTAATCAAAATGTCATAGGACCGACCCATAATGGTGGTCACACCCTCGATCTAATACTAACATTCAGGTTAAACGTAGAAAATATAGTCATACTTCCACAGTCTGAAGTTATCTCAGATCATTATCTTATCTCATTCAAACTATGTCTGAGTAATAATATATGCACCTCACCACGCTACTGTATTAAATGTACATTCACGTCAACTACTGCACAGTGCTTTATAAATGATCTCCCAGAGTTATCAACTTTGATTGGGTCACTGTCAGCCCCCGCAGAACTTGATCAGGCAACTGAATGCTTAGAGTCAACATTCCGCCATACTTTAGATAATGTAGCTCCTCTAAAAAGGAAAATCGTCAGAGAGAAAAAAATAGCACCCTGGTATAATGATGACACTTGCACATTAAAACAGACCACTCGAAAATTGGAACGTAAATGGCGTCAAACAAAATTGGTAGTGTTCAAATTAGCGTGGAAGGAGAGCTTCCTGAAGTATAGAAAAGCTCTTAGTGCTGCTAGATCAACATATCTCTCCTCCCTAATAGAAGATAACAAAAATAATCCTAGATTCCTATTTAATATTGTAGCAAAATTAACCAGGAATAAGTCCACTATAGACACATGCACACCTGCAGTATATAATAGTAACTATTTCATGAATTTTTTTAATGACAAAATTGAGAATATCCGACAAAAAATTCAAACTACTAATTTAAGGTCAGACAATGAAAGTGACCTTGTAGTTAACCATATAACTGTATCAGATCATCAATTAGAATGTTTTACTCCCCTTAAAGAAACTGAATTACTTTCATTAATCTCGGCATCAAAAGTCTCAACTTGTGTACTAGAGCCCTTACCTGCACGTCTATTCAAACAGATAATACCTGAAGTAATTGAACCACTTCTAAAAATAATAAATTCTTCTCTTACGATTGGCTATGTACCCAAATCCTTTAAACTAGCAGTTATCAAACCCCTGATTAAAAAACTTGACCTTGATCCCTGTCAATGTCCAATTATAGGCCAATATCAAACCTCCCCTTTATCTCCAAGATCCTTGAAAAAGCTGTGGCACAGCAGTTATGCTCATATTTACATAGGAATAACATCCATGAAATGTATCAGTCAGGATTTAGACCTAATCACAGCACAGAAGCAGCTCTGGTTAAAGTAGTAAATGACCTACTGTTGGCTTCTGATCAGGGCTGTGTCTCGCTGCTTGTGTTGCTTGACCTTAGTGCAGCATTTGATACCATTGATCATTCCATTCTTCTGGATAGACTAGAAAATGTTGTGGGAGTTAAGGGAACGGCCCTCTCCTGGCTCAGGTCTTATTTAACTGATCGTTATCAGTATGTTGATATAAATGGTGATATTTCTAGATGTACTGAGGTAAGTTTGGTGTTCCACAAGGTTCTGTCTTGGGTCCACTGCTTTTTTCTCTATATATGTTACCTCTGGGTGATATTATTCGTAAACATTGTATTAGTTTCCACTGTTATGCTGATGACGCACAGTTGTATGTTTCTGCAAAACCTGATGAGAGGCACCAGCTTTATAGAATTGAGGAATGTGTGAAGGACATTAGACACTGGATGCTTATTAATTTCCTTCTGCTTAACTCTGACAAGACTGAAGGACTTGTACTAGGACCACATACAGCTAGAAGTAAGTTTTCTGATTACACAGTGACTCTGGATGGCTTTTCTGTTTCTTCATGTGCAGCAGTAAAAGACCTCGGAGTGATTATTGACCCCAGTCTTTCATTCGAAACTCACATTGATAACATTACCCGGATAGCTTTCTTTCATCTCAGAAATATTGCTAAGATAAGAAATTTAATGTCATTACATGACGCGGAAAAACTAGTTCATGCTTTCGTTACCTCCAGGTTGGATTATTGTAATGCCTTACTGTCTGGATGTTCCAATAAGTGCATAAACAAGCTCCAGTTAGTTCAAAATGCAGCAGCAAGAGTCCTTACTAGAACTAGAAAATATGACCACATCACCCCTGTCTTATCCACACTGCATTGGCTCCCAATCACATTTCGTATTGATTATAAAATACTACTATTGACCTTTAAAGCACTAAATGGTCTCGCACCACAGTACCTGAGTGAACTTCTGGTCCTCTATGACCCGCCACGCCTACTTAGATCAAAAGGTGCAGGCTATCTGCTGGTACCTCGTATAGTGAAGGCTACATCAGGGGGTAGAGCCTTTTCTTACAAAGCTCCACAGTTATGGAACAGCCTTCCAAGTAATGTTCGGGAATCAGACACATTCTCAGCATTTAAGTCTAGGCTGAAAACATATCTGTTTAGTCAAGCCTTTTGTTAATGGTGTTTATGAGGTAAAGGTGTAGATCTGGAGGGTCCTCAGACAGGGGGCAGAGCCTTTTCTTACAAAGCTCCACAGTTATGGAACAGCCTTCCAAGTAATGTTCGGGAATCAGACACAGTCTCAGCATTTAAGTCTAGGCTGAAAACATATCTGTTTAGTCAAGCCTTTTGTTAATGATGTTTATGAGGTAAAGGTGTAGATCTGGAGGGTCCTCAGACATAGAGTGTTTTGGTAAACTGGGATGTATGGATGCTGTCAGTCCCCACTCGCTTGCTCACTCGAGTTTGTTGACGGTGTAGTGGCTGGCTGCTTTATGTCCCGGGGCTCCCTCATGCCTGTGTTACCTTCTGGCTCTCCCCTTTTAGTTATGCTGTCATAGTTAGTTGCCGGAGTCCCTGCTTGTACTCAGTGCAATATGTATACTGTTCTTACTTATTCAGGTGACATTGGGCATACCTAACAACCTGTGTTTTCTTTCCCTCTCTCTCTCTCTCTCTCTCTTCTCCCCTCCCCCCAAATCTGTCCCTCTGAGTTACATGGAGTCAACAGGAAATCTTTTGGTGGAGAGGGTGGAGACCTCGACTGGCTATCGTAGCCTGCAGGGAATCGGCCGTCAGACATTCTGTCACATGTCCCAGACCCGGTGAAATGTAACTGAATTGTCTTGGCCAGCCCTAAGGGTCCCATCTGCATCCCATCATTGCTGAGGAGTGTGCTCCCATCACCCAATCAAGCATCCAGCCAGAGCAGGTCATGATATTTTTTAACCATATTAACATGCCATTGTTGTGTATTATGCCTGATGTCAAGACTCTCGTCTCTGCGAGCCTACCACACAGATTTAATACTTGTGTCATTTTTAGGGCATACCTAACAACCTGTGTTTTCTCTCTTTCCCTCCCCCCCCCAGTCTGTCCCTCTGAGTTACATGTTGGTCCTGGGATTGAGATGCTGACCTCTTCTGCCCCTCGGACCTGCTTGATCCATCCTGGTGCCCTGTGTCTGGTTGGAGTTTTATCGCATCGCTCCTGTGGAGGACGGCCCCATGAGGACAGTTGAGGGTTATACCTGGAGGACGCTCTGGACTCTTACAGTAATGCTTTTATGGCTGAGGACTACAGTTGACTTGCTAACTTTAGGACTGCAGTTGTCATGAACAGTTTTGCACTCAAGTTTCCATCAATGAAGAGTTTATAACATCAATGAAACTGACTTCATGTTAAAACTGTTAATGTTATAGTCATGCTGTCTGTTGTTGCCCAAATGAGGATGGGTTCCCTTTTGAGTCTGGTTCCTCTCGAGGTTTCTTCCTCATGTCGTCTGAGGGAGTTTTTCCTTGCCACCGTCGCCACAGGCTTGCTCATTGGGGATAGATTAGGGATAAAATTAGCTCATGTTTTAAGTCGTTCAAATTCTGTAAAGCTGCTTTGCGACAATGTTTATTGTTAAAAGCGCTATACAAATAAACTTGACTTGACTTGACATGTAAGTAATGGTTTTCAATTGTTCTAACATTACCTTAGAAAAAAAATTGATTATGTTTAGGTTACCTTGAGAGTGAGTAGATTACTTGTCAGAAAGTTACAAGTAATTACTATTAGCTACCTAGCTGTTGACATATTCTACTTTAGTTAGCTAATTTTATTGTAGTTGGCTTAGCTAACTACATAGTTAATAAATAAATAACTGGCCCCATTCACTGCTAAAGTAATTACTTGAAACAAATTATTATTATAGTATTAAGACATTTAATTTTAAATCACACTTGGATGACCCATGTGTAGTAATATAAAAAGTATTTTTCTTCATAAAGTCGGAAAGAAAAAATTAAATTAATGATTTGTGGTAATTAAAAACAAGATATTTAAAGAATACTTGGAATATTCAATCATAAAATAAATTGATTTCAAAAGATAGAGCAAAGAAAAACTCAGTCAGCATGAAATAACCTGGAAAATGAATGCGGGTCATTTTTGACCCATGTTGTGCATGAGAAGGGGTGTGCATACGGTATGTTTTGCATCAAAGGGTTAAAGTAGTTGTAGGACGTCATCATCACATACTGTGTGAATGTCCCCAAAATGGACAAATTGTTATTTTTAGATTTTTAGCGAGTTGAATTACTGGCAATAAAACTGTATATAATAATATTTTCATTTCTATACTGTATTTGCTCACCAACATGACCAATTTCTCCACCTGTACTTTGTCTGAGCAGACTCAAAATACAGATTTTGATGAATTAACATAAAATTAGAGAACTTGACATGAAGATAGCACTGAAAGAACGACGCTCATAGAAAATAAAGTACTTTACTGTACCTTTAGGGGTACAATGGCTTGTCACTGGCGCAGTTCCCTCGAAAGTACTTATCTGTACCCTTTATATACTTCTTGGGAACATACATATACCTTTTTGGCCCTAAAAAGGTACACACAGTTACCCTGAGGTCCAATAATGAGCCCTCAGGGGTACATTCATGTAAATTGTACTTTGGGGGACAGAAATGGACTCCTACTGTACCCCTGTTTCTGACAGCGTATGGTAACGAGAAACAATAGACGAGATACATGAACAGAAACCTGGAAAAATATACACAGAGAACCAGCGAGCGAACAGTGGAGGAGAAAACGAAACCTATACAATTACAAAAACACGTTGGAGACTCAGAACACACAGCGTTATCTGCTCTGGGAACCATGATAAGTGCTGAGAGGAGTATTTTGTGGCATTATCTGCTTTTCTCACTCTGTTTTTCCGCCCCAAATTTTGTGGTCGTTGGTCAGGAGTCAAAAACCACTTCATGTCATTTATGTCACGGCATGAGCTGATGAACTAATGAGGAAAAAAAAAACAGCAGAAAGCACACCTGTCAAGGAGAAGGACGATAATTTTTGTCCATTTTTTTTCAAACCAGGATGGTGTCATACCCTCAAATCGAGCATCAGATCGACTCCTGGAAAGCAGAGGCATCTCTTCAGGCGTCTCTGTGTTTTATCTGAGGTTCATGGTCGGGTTAACCGAGTCTGAGTCTCCCAGAGGATATAAATCCCCTTATCCTATCTTCTTATCAGATAAGTGTAATGAATCCATGGGATGGCTCAATCGAGTGGCCATGCTACAAACAGATCTCATAATTCCTTCAGCGTGTCTAGACTCCTTCGCCGATTCTGAACATTCTGACCACAGTAAGCAAAAATTGTTGGTGTTTTCAGGTATAAAACTAGAATCTAGCATCTGGGCCATTTCCTGACCTTTCCAGCTGGTTCCTTCTGTTACAGATTCACCCTCTTCATTTTTAATGTTTAGCTCTATTTCTATATCTGACATCACCATCACCACATGTGACCTACATAACCCTGTACTGGCCAAAACTGCTCGCTCTAGTGCTCTGCTTCATGCTCGAAATATTTCAATTCAGGACCACTATGTCCACAGAAATGTTAGAAAACACTGGGAAAACACCCACCGATACGCTATACGGACAAAAAGTATCTCCACTCTTCTGGGAAGGCTTTTCATTAGATTTTGGGGCGTGGCTGTCGGGATTTTTTTTTTCTGAAGAAGAAGCCTTTATTTGGTCACATGTACACTCAGGGGTGGCATGGTGGTGTAGTGGTTAGCGCTGTTGCCTCACAGCAAGAAGGTCCGGGTTCGAGCCCCGTGGCCGGCGAGGGCCTTTCTGTGCGGAGTTTGCATGTTCTCCCCGTGTCCACATGGGTTTCCTCCGGGTACTCCGGTTTCCCCCACAGTCCAAAGACATGCAGGTTAGGTTAACTGGTGACTCTAAATTGAGCGTAGGTGTGAATGTGAGTGTGAATGGTTGTCTGTGTCTATGTGTCAGCCCTGTGATGACCTGGCGACTTGTCCAGGGTGTACCCCGCCTTTCGCCCGTAGTCAGCTGGGATAGGCTCCAGCTTGCCTGCGACCCTGTAGAACAGGATAAAGCGACTAGAGATAATGAGATGAGATGTACACTCAGGTACAGCGAAATTCCTTCTCTGCAGTTAACCCGTCTGAAGCAGTGAACACACTGGGGGTTGGGTACCTTGCTCAAGGGCACTTCAGCCTTTGAAGGAAAGGAAAGTGCTGCTCATTCACTCAACTCCCCTCACATTTTTCCCGCCGGTCCCAGGAATCAAACTGGCGACCCTTTGGGCCCAAGGCCATGGATATGTCATCATTCAGCTACAAGAGCATTAGTGAGATCAGGTACTGATGTTGGGTGAGGAGTAATGCCTGGGGTGCAGTCAGTGTTCCAGTTCATCCTCAAGGTGTTAAAGGAGAACTGAAGGCAATTTTTTTTATTATCAAAATTCTATTTCATTTTATTAAATATCGGAATGCATTTTTGATCGCTATTTTGTCGCTGCTGTAGCAAGTTATGAGTGTTTGAAATATGCTCTGTAATATATCAGTCCATATGTCAAAGCGATGGCCGTAAACGAGATTCGTTGAGACCTGTGCGAGACATCGTAGGACGGAAGTAAAACGTACAGCGGAAATCAAAGTCACCAACATCTGCCAATGTTGCCAAAAGACGCGCACGCCCTCTTTCGAATGCTGACGTAATCAAGCCGGAAGTTTTGTTTGTTTTGATATCAATCAGGAACGTTTGAAAAAAGCAGGCAGTAATCGTCATTTAAACTCGTTTTTGTGCAATGTTTCGTTTGGAAAACAGTTTTCAAAATGGCGGCGCTGACACCTGGCTGACACTTCACGTTTCGAAGTCTCGCACAAGTCTCGTGAAGATCGTGCGGATAAGCGACGCCTGCCGTGGACCAAACGAACTAAATTCAACATGGCTCAAAACCGAATCGGCTGATAAGTATAATATTTAATTGCAATTAGTTGCCAATACGAGTCACGATATAAGGTTACTAAAACTGAAAACGTAATTGAATAAAACGTTAATTAAGAAATAAAGCAAGTTTAAAAATGACTTCAGTTCCCCTTTAAGGTTTGAGTTCAGTGCAGGATACCATGTCTTCATGGAGCGTGCTTTGTGCACAGGAGCATTGTCATGCTGGAACAAGTCATGCTTGAACCTCTTCGATCCATCCATCCATTATCTGTAGCTGCTTATCCTGTGCAGGGTCGCAGGCAAGCTAGAGCCTATCCCAGCTGACTACGGGTGAAAGGCGGGGTACACCCTGGACAAGTCGCCAGGTCATCACAGGGCTGACACATAGAGACAAACAACCATTCACACTCACATTCACACCTACGGTCAATTTAGAGCCACCAATTAGCCGAACCTGCATGTCTTTGGACTGTGGAGGAAACCCACGAGGACAACATGCAAACTCCACACAGAAAGGCCCCCATCGGCCCCTGTGCTCAAACCCAGAACCTTCTTGCTGTAAGGTGACAGTGCTAACCACTGCACCACCTCTTAGACTTAGTGGAAGAACCCCGTCTCTCAATAAGAATTCACTGAAATGCTAACAAGGTAGCAGCGTTAGCAATAAAAACCATAAAAGCCTCTAAAGTAACAGGATGAGATCAAATGAGTTCATTGAGTCAAAGCACAAAGTCAAACCTCTGTAGCCAACTTTAATTAGAAAGCTCTAATCCTACACTTCATTTCCTTCTTGTTTACACTCCCCCCTCCTGTTCATTTCTTTTCTCAGGTTTTACGATGAACATTAAAGCCGAGTCTTTAGTGTGCTCACGGTGCACTCTTTGATGGGTCTGCACTTTCCTCTCCTCTTCATGGTTTTTTTTCCCCCTGTGCCACAGCTCTCGTACGGCTCCAGCTCTCCGGCTCTGTCCAACCGTCAGCGCTTCCCCACGTTCTTCCGCACACACCCGTCTGCCACGCTGCACAACCCCACACGCGTGCAGCTCTTCCAGAAGTGGAAGTGGACCAAGATCGCCACCATCCAGCAGACCACCGAGGTCTTCACTTCCGTGAGTCACGTGGATTTCTTCCTGTCGTTACTGTGGAGCGCACAGACTGTATCAGTGTCTACAGCTGCACAGTGAGGCAGAATATAATCAATCATCTGGAGCACAAACTTCTTATCGACACCTTTCAAAGCTGTAAAGAATAAACAACACGGCTAAAGAAATAAAACCTGCACTCTTTCTTTCTTTCCTCACTTCTGGACTTGATATTCCATCCATCCATCCATCCATCCATCTCCCTCCATCTCTCTGTCATAAACCTGTCCAATATCACTTCACTTCTGACTTTACCATTAATTTCCTTTTAATTTTCTTCTTTTCTTTTGTCTTCTTATCTCTTTTATTCCCCTCTCTCATTCTCTCCCTCCATCTTTCTACCTCTCCTTATCTGTTGACTGCTCTTCTTCCTTTCTTATTGCTTCCACTTCTTATTCTTTCTCCCTCTCTACCACCATCTCACTCCTCTTTCTCACTCTTCACCTCCACCTCTCTCTTCCTTCCTCTCTCCCTCTTCCTCCCCTTTTCTTTTCTCCTTTTCCTAATTCCCTTCTTTCTTCTCCCTGCTTCTGTTTTTCTTGCTTCTCTCTTCTTTCTTCCTTTGCTGTCTTATTCGTCTTCTTTTTCCATCCCTCCTTTTACACTTTCTCACTCTTTCTCTCCCAATGTCGATTTTTCTACCTTTCTCTCATTCTTTATCCCTCCTGTTTTTCACTCCTCCTTTCTCCAATTCCAACTTTCTTTCTTTTTCTCTTTTATGTCCCCTCTTTATTTTTTCCTCTTTGATGTCCTCCTTCCTTCCCTTTCTCCTGTTTTCCTTTTTCATTTTCCAAATGTCACTGGACCCCCACCTTCCTTTCACCTTTCTTCCCATCTTCTTCCTCCCTCTCTCTCTCCCACTGTTGCTCTTTCTGCTTTTCTCTCATTCTTTATCCATCCCTCCTGTTTTTCACTCTGTCCTTCTCCAATTCTTTCTTTCTTATTTATTTTCTTTCTTTCTTTCTTTCTTTCTTTATTTATTTATTTATTTATTTATTTATTTATTTATTTTTTATGTCCCTTCTTCCTCTTTGCTGTCCTCCTTCCTTCCCTCTCTCCTATTTTCCTTTTCCAAATGTCACTGGACCCCACCAACCTTTCACCTTTCTTCCCACGTTCTTCCTCTGTCTCTCTTACACTTTCTCACTCTTTCTTTCCCACTGTCGATCTTTCTGCCTTTCTCATTCTTTATCCATCCCTCCTGTTTTTCACTCCTTCCTTCTCCAATTCCAACTTTCTTTCTTTTGTCCCTTCTTCCTCTTTACTGTCCACCTTCCTTCCCTCTCTCCTCTTTTCCTTTTTCCTTTTCCAAATGTCACTGGACCCCAACCTTCCTTTTGCCTTTCTTCCCATCTTCCTCCTCTCTCTCTCATTCTCTCTCTTTCCCACTGTCGAGCTTTCTGTTTTTTTCTCATTCTTTATCCACCCTTCTTGTTTTCACTTCATCCTTCTCCAATTCTTTCTTTCTTTCTTTCTTTCTTTCTTTCTTTCTTTCTTTCTTTCTTTCTTTCTTTCTTTCTTTCTTTCTTTCTTTCTTTCTTTCTTTCTTCCTCTTTGCTGTCCACCTTCCTTCCCTCTCTCCTATTTTCCTTCCTCATTTTCCAAATGTCACTGGACCCCCATCTTCCTTTTGCCATTCTTCCCATCTTCTTCCTCCTCTCTCTCTCTCTCTCTCTCTCTCTCTTTCTCACTCTTGCACTTTCTCACTCTTTCTCTCCCACTGTTGATCTTTCTGCCTTTCTCATTCTTTATCCATCCCTCCCTGTTTTTCACTCCTTCCTTCTCCAATTCCAACTTTTTTCTTGCTTTCTCTCTTTTATGTCCCTTCTTCCTCTTTGCTGTCCTCCTTCCTTCCCTCTCTCCTATTTTCCTTCCTCATTTTCCAAATGTCACTGGACCCCCACTAACCTTTCACCTTTCTTCCCATCTCCCCACCCCCTAGACGTTGGATGATTTGGAGCAGAGAGTGAAGGAGGCCAGAATCGAGATCAGCGTGAGGCAGAGTTTCCTCACCGACCCTGCTGTAGCTGTCAAGAACCTGAAGGTGCCTTCACTTCTCCTTTCCTGCTCCTCTGTTTCTCCCCCACACAACACCTACACACAGTGTAAAAGCACACCACATAAACACACACCACACACAAGTACACAAATGGACATACAAGCCCTCGAAGTTAGATGAGCGCGAAACTGATTTATATTTTCTTACATATTTAGCAGACACTTCTATCAAAAGTCGAAGGTTAAAGGTCACACTGAAGATATTTTGTATGATATTATGTAAACATAAAATCCAAAGTGTGGTGCACGCGCATAGAAACACCCACATGGAAATAATAGTCAGGAGGGGGATCTCCTGACTTTTTTTTTTCCTTTCATTCCCTCCTCTTGTTTTCTTAATGTTACCCCATTCCTTGTATGTCTTTGTGGCGCTCCGCTTCGCTGTTGTTGTTTTTTCCTTTTCCAGTCCAGTCTCTGATCCTTGTCTGTGTGTGCATGTACACACACATACACACACACACACACGAGAGCACAGATGCAGTAAAGCAGGACTACCTTGTCATGATCAAAGTAATCATCCGTGTTCCCGGAGAAGTACCACAGGGTGTGTTCAGATATCTGTGGTTTTTTATTTGGGAGAGAAAATTGTATAAATTGGAACATGGGTCTGATCTTATTCTCTCTCCAGCCTCTTCAGGGAGTCTCCTGTCTGTCTCTCTGTGCGTCCACATGATGGCAGCTTGTTCAGCTGACCTAGTTTTGGTACAGGAGATTAATTGGCTATCATTTGAGATACCATGGTAACCTGGAATATAGCGCAACTATAATAGGGACGTGAAGGAGCACCAAGCATGAGTAATACTGCAGCGTTTTACACACACACACACACACACACACACACACACACACACGCTGGCGCTTATGGTCACACTTTCTATGAAGGCCATGTGTGTATTAACATCATAACGTGTATTTTAGACAGTGTGTCTTATCTTCCTGTTCCTCATTACATCTCCTTCTCTCTGTTTTACTTTCTCAGTCTTTCTTTCATGTCACTGTTAGTATTTCTCTACCCTGACTCCTTTTCTTTCTTCTCCCACAGCGCCAGGACGCTCGGATCATCGTGGGTCTGTTCTATGAGACGGAGGCCCGGAAAGTCTTCTGCGAGGTCGGTGTGTAGTGCTTTCGTCCGACATGATTAATGGTTTCTCAGGAAGAACTTCTTTTCGAGCTGAAAGTCTGCTGCTTCGTAAAACTCTTGGCTGCAGGTCTATAAGGAGAAGCTGTATGGGAAGAAATACGTCTGGTTCCTGATTGGCTGGTACGCCGATAATTGGTTCAAGATAAAAGACCCATCAATCAACTGCACCGTAGAGCAGATGACGGAGGCGGTGGAGGGCCACGTTACCACGGAGATAGTCATGCTCAACCCTGAGACAGTTCGAGGAGCTTCCAATCTGGTGAGGCTTTTATTTTTAGTCACCTGTTTTCTTTTTTTTCGCCACGGTTTTTGACCCGAATGATAACGCTATCATCAAAGTTTGGGTTCCAAAATATGTGGTGGAGGGACAGGAAATTGAATATCGTCGAGTCTGTCGTGGAAAATGTAATGATTGTAATCTTGACTTTGACCACTGCAAAAAATTGAAAACTGAATTTGAGAAGAAAATGACTGAATACTAGTGAAATGATCTTGCTGAATGGACAGATATATTTACTTGATAAAACATCTTAGAATAAGTTGGTTGCAATCTAGAACTAGGTTTAATAATCTCAGAATTGGTGTCTTGTATTCTTCTAATAGGAAATTCTAGATCGTTTCAACTATTTTCAAGATGTTTTCACTTGCTAAGATCTCATTTTTTGCACTGACATTTCAGAGACATCTGATGGGAAACAACTGAAAATGTATATTTTTGCTTTTTGGCTCAGCCTTTGGCTGAAGCCTACAGTATAGAGGCCCCTGTCTGTATGTGTGTGTTTAACCGAGTTCGAGTGTGTTTAAGAATGTAATTTGCTTGCCAGCCTCAGGCAACAAGTCCACAATCATAGTGTGGTGCCACTCTGTTACTATATTACTTAGTTCATGCTGTAATCCTCTGTGGTTGAGCAGTCTAGGGTGCTATCCAGGAGAGGAGCAAATTTTGCAACGTTGGTTCGAATCCTGGCATCAACATATTTCTGAGCGGTTTTTTTTTTTTCTATTTCTGTACCATAGCTTCTATCTCCCAATCAGACCAAGGCTGAGCTCAGACCTGCACAGGTCTCTAGTTCAGTTAAGTCACAATCAGACGACGACTTCTTCTTTTGGCTGCTCCCGATTAAGGGTCGCCACAGCGGATCTTTCGTCTCCATTGCTCCCTGTCTTCAGCATCCTTCTCTACTACACCTGCCACTTTCATGTCCTTTCTCACCACATCCATGTATCTCCTCTTTAGCCTTCCTCGTTTTTGTTTGCCTGGCAGCTCCATCCTCAACATTCTCCTTCCCACATGCTCTGCATCTCTTCTCAGGATATGCCCATACCATCTCAGTCTCATCTCTCTTAGCTTCATTCCCAAGCTCTCCACATGTGCTGTCCCTCTGATGTGCTCGTTCCTTATCCTGTCCAACCTCCCATCGCAAACCTTAACATCCTCAACTCCACCACCTCCAACTTTGCCTCCTGTCTCTTCGTTAAGGGTACGGTCTCCAATCCATACATCACAGCTGCTCTCACTACTGTCTTATACATCTTACCTTTCACTTTTACTGGGACTTTCCTATCACAAATGACTCCTGAAATCCTTCTCCAACTGCTCCACCCTGCCTGCACTCTCTTCCTCACCTCACTATTGCAGCCCCCATTTTCCTGCACAGTTGAACCCAGGTACTTGAATTCACCAACTTTCTTGACGTCTACTCCTTGCATCTTCACTACACTCTCATCCCCATTCTCATTGATGCACATGTATTCCGTTTTGCTCCTGCTCACCTTCATTCCTCTTCGTTCCAATGCATACCTCCAGCTCTCCAAACCCAACTTTCTACTTTCACCACATATCACAATATCATCCGCAAACATCATGTTCCATGGTGACTCTTGCCTCACTTCGTCCGTCAAGCTATCCATCACTATTTAAGTCACAATCAGACTAAATGCAAATAAAACTCTCCCTGGTGGAAAAGCTAGCTCACTGAAGGGGAAAGGACGTGGGATATGAAAGATGTGGTCTTTCTTTTGGTAGCAGTTACTGTAATTTTGTGCCAACTTTATATTTCCTAAAGCCAGAGGTGGAAAAACCCGGGTGCAGAAAGTAAAAACCCTGCCACATTTTTGCTCCAGCCAATTCAATGAACCAGCTGATCCTAATTACCACATCCCCTAAGCCAGGTTGATGAGCTAATTGGTGAAATCACCTGTGTTGAGAGCACAGGCAGAAGGAAAACCTAAGCAGGACTTTTACTTTGTCAATCCAGTTTTTCCACCTCTGCCTAAAGCTAGGTTTTGGTCCATGTTTGGTGTGTCTAGGGCAGGGGTGTCAAACCTGATCCATAAAGGGCCTTGTGGCTGCAGGTTTTCATTCCAGCCATGCAGCAGCACACCTGACTTGGCTCATTCAATCAACTGAACTGTCTTCACACAGTCAAATACTTGCAGCCACACCCACCCTTGATTAAAGGGTGGGTGTGTCAGTTGATTGAATAAGCCAAATCAGGGTGCTGCTGCATGGCTGGAATGAAAACCTGCAGCCACACGGCCCTTTATGGATCAGGTTTGACACCCCTGGTCTAGGGCATTTTAAACTTGATCAGTGGACAATTTAGAGTTGGACTGTGAGGGAACACTGGAGCAAAGACACAGGGAGAACATGCAAACTCCAAACAGAAAAGTCCCTGTTGGCCACTGGGCTCAAATTCAGAACCTTCTTGCTGTGAGGCAACAGTGCCAACCACTACACCACCATGGACTCTGGTTTGGATTTTTCCCCATTTTCTCCTGTTTGGTCACATGCAAATTCCCAGCCACCATCCAGCTCTGTCCATGCTACACTAGCTACCAATATTAGGGTGGTGTAGCGGTTAGCACTGTCGCCTCACAGCAAGAAGGTTCTGGGTTTGAGCCTAGTGGCGACGACGGAGGCCTTTCTGTGTGGAGTTTGCATGTTCTCCCCATGTCTGTGTGGGTTTCCTCTGGGTGTTCCGGTTTCCCCCACAGTCCAAAGACTCTAAAGGTGGCTCTAAATTGACCGTAGGTGTGAATGTGAATGGTTGTTTTTCTCTGTGTCAGCCCTGCAATGACCTGGTGACTTGTCCAGGGTGTACCCCGCCTCTCACCCATAGTCAGCTGGGATAGGCTCCTGCTTACCCATGACCCTGCACAGGATAAGTGGTTATGGATAATGGATGGATGAATTAGGGTGAAAGCAAACACATGCTTCCTCCAAAACACATGAAGCTACCCAATCACCTGTTCAAGGGGCAGCATAACACACTCGAAAGCGCTAATTGCCCTCTTCTGCATACGTTACGTGAGTTCACAGACACCAGCAATCGTCTAGTGTCACTGTAATTCACAAGAGAAAGTAAAATCACTCATAGAGCATGAGCATATACAAGGGGTTTTCATAAAATTCATTTTTTTCAATCTGCTATGATTTTCTTGTTAGCAGTATTGAACACTGCATTCGTGCAATATTTCCTCTCTTACAGTACTCTCGGTTGAATCTGCATGAAAGACCATGATGTGGTTTCCAGCCACCTATTTGTGTTTTCCATCCACCTGTGGTTTCTACAGTGAAGACCATAGTGTGGTTTCCATCCACCAGTTTTGATTCAAGTTCACAACGTTACTTGAAAAACCAGTCATTCGGAAAACACCTAAATGCCACAGAACTTTTGAAGTATAAAACTTGGCTGTTGCATAAAGAAAAGATGCACTACGGGGGCAACGGAAACTTAATTTTCAAATAAGCATCATGTTTGTTCCAGTCAATCTCTGATCATGTGGGCTTGGCTGATGTTCTTTTGATGACGAGATCTTCTTCAGTGTGGCCACATGAATGTGATGGATAGAATGCACTTCATGTTTCGCAAACATTTGAAAACACATCCTCATGTCACCTATCAGATCACAGCCAGAGCCTTAGCCGTGGAAGATGTGATGACTGTCTCTGGAGTCCAAACTGCTGATGAGAAGACAGGTGTGAGTTTCGGGGTAGAATGTGCTCCCCAGGGGGACACCGTTTGAAGCATATCCAGCTCCGGTGCCCCGTGCTGGGAGCTGTCATGAGTACAGATGCCCCCGCTGTTCTCCCACATCCTGCTCAGTCTGGGCTCATTTCCAGATGCCCGCGCTTTACACCTGATGCCAAAATGGGGGGGGGGGGGGGGGGGGAGTTGTACTTGACAGGCATGTTTGTGGAAAAAATCATCATGCTAAATTTGCTTCATTCAGGAGTGATTTGCTCTCCCTCATTTCCTCCTGCCATACTGCTTTTTGACAGCGTTGATGCTTTATGTGCGTACACACGTACAGCCCAAAGTTATTTATTTACACCTTGGCTTTTTGGCTAAATGGACCTGTCTGAAGCGTAAAAAATGTTGGAGTTATTACTTTGGGTTGGCGAGAGGAGGAAAAAAAAATCACATGCAGCTGAAATAACTGCAAAACCACTTTCTCCTTCTTGTCTTTAAATTCCTCAGAATTCCCCAATTTAATGTGATCACCACAGGAAGTGTTCATTTTTTTGTGTGTGTGTATGTGCACATGAATGAAAAAACTACCTCCATCTGCATAAAACGCTCCTACAGGGGAAGACTGCACATTATCTTGACTTATACTGTATAATGATCTCACTCCCGCCGTCTGAAATGTATACGTTTTCATTTTAGTTCACTTCTTTGCTTCGTAGACCTCGCAGGAATTCCTGACCCAGCTGATGTCAAAGCTAGGAGGGAAGAACCCAGAAGAAACGGGAGGTTTCCAGGAAGCGCCGCTTGCCTATGATGCAGTGTGGGCTCTCGCTCTGGCACTCAACAAGACTGTCGGGCCGTTAAGGGCCAGAGGCCGCAGGCTGGAGGACTTTAACTACAACAACAAGGACATTACTGCTGAGATTTACCGTGCCCTCAACACCAGCTCATTCGAGGGAGTCTCTGTGAGTAACAGTGGAGGGAGGGAGGGATGGATGGATGAGTGGGTTGGGTTTTTGGATTGATGGACGACTGCTTGAATGGATAGCTGGGTAAAAAGAATAGTTAGGTGGATGGATGGATAGATAGATGGGTGGGTGGAGGATGGCTGGCTGGGTGGGTGCAAGGATGGATAGATGGATGGTGGATGGATGCATCAGTGGGTGGGTAGATGATTTTATGGATGATAAGTGGGTGGATGGATGGTTGGGTGAGCTTATGGATGAGGAGTTGGGATTGTGGATGGGTTTGTGGATTGATGGATGATTGCTTGAATGGATAGATGGGTGGGTGGATGGATGCATGAATGGATGAGTGGCTGGGCAGATGATTTTATGGATGATAAGTGGGTGGATGGATGGTTGGGTGAGCTTATGGGTGGATGGATGAGTGGGTTGGGATTGTGGATGGGTTTGTGGACTGATGGACGATTGCTTGAATGAATAGAGGCCTGGCTGGCTGGGTGAATGGATGGATAGATGGGTGGGTGGATGAATGGATGCATCAGTGGGTGGGCAGATGATTTTATGGATGATAAGTGGGTGGATGGATGGGTGAGCTTTTGGATGGATGGACGGGTAGATCGATGGACAATTGCTTGAATGGATAGATGGCTGCATGAATGGATGGCTAGATTGGTTGGATGCCTGAATGGATGTATTACTGGGTGGAGGGATGATAAGTGGATGGGTGAACTTTTGGATGGATTTATGGATGGATAGATGAGTGGGTTGGGTTTGTGGATTGATGGACGATTGCTTGAATGGATAGATGGGTGGGTGGATGGATGCATGAATAGATGTATCAGTAGGTGGGGGGATGATTTTATGGATGATAGGTGGATGGATGGATGAATGGATGGGTTGCTGAATTGCTGGGTCGATGGATGGATAGACATAAAGAGAAGTTAAGGAACAGGCTAACTAGAGGCTGATTTGCTCTTTATTATTTTGATATCCCCTCCATCTTTGAAAGTCATGTTGCTCTAAAATAGTAGGAAGTGTGATTCCTCCTTTATCAAGAAGAAAAGGTGTGTTCAAGATGTGCTAAGGAAAGAGATCAAGACTTAAAAGCTAGAAGTGAGCGTCTCTAAAATAAAAAGTGGTGTGAAATGATCGTTCCTCTCACCTCTTCCAGGGTCACGTTGTGTTTGATGCACAGGGCTCGAGAATGGCCTGGACTCTGATAGAGCAGCTGCAAGGTAACTGCATGGATTTGACAGAATCTCTGTCACTGCATTAATATATGATTATAATAATTCTCTAAGAGTGCATGCATGATTTCCTCCGACTTGTCACAGTGCTGACAGATTCATCCAGTGAGAACATGACTTCAGTCAGCACCGAAGGGGAAAATCTGTGAATTGTGTCTGTTTGAAGTCTAAAACGAGAATGATTAATATGTAAGATACTCTTGATAGTCTGGATAAACACTTGCCCCTTCATTTAACCCACTGCTGCCCAACCATGTGTGAGTGCAGTGTGTGAAAAGGCTTTTAAGGAGCAGCAGCTGCAGGTTAAGCGATTCATATGAGGATGTGAGGGGACAGCAGCGATCCTTACACTCCACTACTTCCAGACATGCAGATGATTTATGATTCTGCTGTCAGCCTTCAGTTGTTCCTCGGTTCAGAGAAGCGCAGGTGTCAGGTGAAACACGCCCAGGTTTTTATGCTTACACGATCCAGGTCTGTGTTTATCCAGTCAAGGCTGAAAAACGTAAAGGGATTGACTTCTGTACAAACTTGCATTTTCACTCTGCAGAATAAAATTTCCTCGAATGCACTCATGAACTTCATCTCATCTCATTATCTCTAGCCGCTTTATCCTGTTCTACAGGGTCGCAGGCAAGCTGGAGCCTATCCCAGCTGACTACGGGCGAAAGGCGGGGTACACCCTGGACAAGCCGCCAGGTCATCACAGGGCTAACACATAGACACAGACAACCATTCACACTCACATTCACACCTACGGTCAATTTAGAGTCACCAGTTAACCTAACCTGCATGTCTTTGGACTGTGGGGGAAACCGGAGCACCCGGAGGAAACCCACGCGGACACGGGGAGAACATGCAAACTCCGCACAGAAAGGCCCTCGCCGGCCACGGGGCTCGAACCCAGGACCTTCTTGCTGTGAGGCGACAGTGCTAACCACTACACCACCGTGCCGCCCCTCATGAACTTCATATACTCATTAAAACTTTTTTTTTTAACAGTAGTTCTGGCTATAATTCAAATGCCAGGTTTCTACATTAACACTCATCTCATTATCTGTAGCCACTTTATCCTGTTCTACAGG
Organism: Neoarius graeffei; assembly: GCF_027579695.1. Taxonomy (NCBI): domain Eukaryota; kingdom Metazoa; phylum Chordata; class Actinopteri; order Siluriformes; family Ariidae; genus Neoarius; species Neoarius graeffei. The sequence goes on along the minus strand of NC_083590.1, from coordinate 23,793,530 downwards.
GTCGCAGGCAAGCTGGAGCCTATCCCAGCTGACTACGGGCGAAAGGCGGGGTACACCCTGGACAAGTCGCCAGGTCATCACAGGGCTGACACATAGACACAGACAACCATTCACACTCACATTCACACCTACGGTCAATTTAGAGTCACCAGTTAACCTAACCTGCATGTCTTTGGACTGTGGGGGAAACCGGAGCACCCGGAGGAAACCCACGCGGACACGGGGAGAACATGCAAACTCCGCACAGAAAGGCCCTCGCCGGCCACGGGGCTCGAACCCGGACCTTCTTGCTGTGAGGCAACAGCGCTAACCACTACACCACCATGCCACCACATTAACACTCTGATTCTAATACTTTATTATTTCTCAGCCCTGTGATGACCTGGCGACTTGTCCAGGGTGTACCCCGCCTTTCGCCCGTAGTCAGCTGGGATAGGCTCCAGCTTGCCTGCGACCCTGTAGGACAGGATAAAGCGGCTAGAGATGATGAGATGAGATGAGAAGAACTTCTTCTGTAGTGGACACACCACATAATCAAAGCCTACTAATAAATTCACCCCAAAATAAATGTATATTTAACAAATGAAAATGCATAATGTATGATCTGGTAACGTTTTCTGGAAGAAGCCATTTATTTAACATTTATACAGTACAAGCCGTCTCCAATAGACTCAGTAGATTTCCTGACACAGGAAAGTCTCCAGGATCGAAGATTTTGCACTTTCTGGTCTCTCATAGAGAGAAAGAAAAAAAGCAATTTTTTTTTGCTTATTGCTTATTAAATGTAAAAGAAATGAATACACTGCGTTTATTCTTCAATAATCAGTATGTTTGTTCGCATGGTTGTAGTACAGTAGGTGCTTTCATTTCCTTATTAAAACAGTGTTTTTAGAGTGAACTTCCTTTTTTTGTTTTTTTACGTAAGTGCTTTTCCTAGGCTCAGTAATGGAATAGAGGAATAGAGCCATACTGTTTTCTGCTTCACTGTCTCGATCAAGCAACTGCAATAGCAATGCCAAGTCCATCGATATTCCAGTCTCTGCTCCCACATGCTGATTGCATCCTCTTATCTCCACTGGGGTTTTGTCAGGCCACGGCTATTTCCAGAGTCCGAGCCGTGTGATTGGCAGGCTTATGTTCTCCCACTCAAGTCTTTGTCTTTGTTGTCGCCCATGTCGCCTGTCCAACTTTCCAGCCCTGTAGCTTTAAAAACGCATTTTATTTCAGCCTGAAGGATTTTTTTCCCCTGTCTTCTTTTGTGTAGATTGAAAAGGTTGAAAAAATTGTTGCTTTCATGAATGTGAGCTCATATAAAGTGATAGCGTGTGGTTGTTTGTGTATGGAGAGAGAGAGAGAGAGATATGATGCTGAGCCCCAGTGCGAGGTATTGAATGGTTGATTTGTGATAGTTGTCACTCACTTGCTTTGTGAGCTGTGGATGCAATGCAGGGTTTAAAATTTCAATCTAACCGAGCTGGTGAAATGAACCGCTTAGGAAAAAGTATTACTGCACTAACATGCATACCTTTTCACCAGAGGGGAACCATCAGGGCCTTCGAGGCGTTCAGAGACAACCCAAACAGGTCAGCGTTTCAAATCTCATCTCTCTCATTATCTCTAGCCGCTTTATCCTGTTCTACAGGGTCGCAGGCAAGCTGGAGCCTATCCCAGCTGACTACGGGTGAAAGGCGGGGTACACCCTGGACAAGTCGCCAGGTTATCACAGGGCTGACACATAGACACAGACAACCATTCACACTCACATTCACACCTACGGTCAATTTAGAGTCACCAGTTAACCTAACCTGCATGTCTTTGGACTGTGGGGGAAACCGGAGCACCCGGAGGAAACCCACGCGGACACGGGGAGAACATGCAAACTCCGCACAGAAAGGCCCTCGCCGGTCATGGGGCTCGAACCCAGGACCTTCTTGCTGTGAGGCGACAGCGCTAACCACTACACCACCGTGCCGCCCCAGCGTTTCAAATGTTATATTTAATTTCTTTCATTCTTTTATAAATTCGTGATAATTATTCTCTTCTAATTTCTAATTCGGCCTCAATTTCTATCAAATTTGCTTCAGAAATGAAAGGGTTACTGTCCTGAAAACATCAAAATCGAGTTACCTGGTGAGATTTTTTTGTTTGTTGTGTCTAGGCTGAGAAGAGTTTACAGTGCAAAAAACTGAATTTGAGGAGAAAATTCCTTAATACGGGGCGGCACGGTGGTGTAGTGGTTAGCGCTGTCGCCTCACAGTAAGAAGGTCCGGGTTCGAGCCCCGTGGCCGGCAAGGGCCTTTCTGTGCGGAGTTTGCGTGTTCTCCCCATGTCTGTGTGGGTTTCCTCCGGGTGCCCCGGTTTCCCCCACAGTCCAAAGACATGCAGGTTAGGTTAACTGGTGACTCTAAATTGAGCGTAGGTGTGAATGTGAGTGTGAATGGTTGTCTGTGTCTATGTGTCAGCCCTGTGATGACCTGGCGACTTGTCCAGGGTGTACCCCGCCTTTCACCCGTAGTCAGCTGGGATAGGCTCCAGCTTGCCTGCGACCCTGTAGAACAGGATAAAGTGGCTACAGATAATGAGGTGAGATGAGATTCCTTAATACGAGTGAAATTATCTTGCTGCATGGACAGATAATTTTACTTAACAAGACATCTTGGAATAAGTTGCTTACAATCTCAAACTAGTTTTAATAATCTCAGAGTTGGTGTCGTGTATTCTTCGAATAGGAAATGCTAGATCGTTTCGGCTATCCTCAAGATATTCTAACTTAAGATATCATTTTTGCAGTATAGAAAAATACAAGACACCAACTCTGAGATTATTAAAAGTAGTTCGAGATTGTAACCAACTTATTCCAAGATGTCTTGTCAAGTAAAATTATCTGTCCATGCAGGAAGACAATTTCAATAGTATGAAGGAATTTTCTCCTCAAATTCAGTTTTCAGTTTTTTGCAGTGTAGAGCTGGATCACTCATTGGTTAGGACTTCATTGCCGGGACAGAAGGCCATGGCAGTGTATGTTTATATAGGAAGTGACAGATGAATTAACCAATCAGATTTTGATTTATAGTGGGAGGGATCAAAAATATATCACCCTCAGCCCTCTCAAAGGCCAACGCGAGCTTACTGCGAGTCGACGCCGTTAGCACAGCAGTGAAGTCACCTTCCAGCCGGTATAGCGTTCATCAGTAGTGTTAGTGAATGCTAATAAATCAGTCAAGCCAGTGCTATCTATCGAGAGCAAGTAGCACAGGCAAACGACTGGGAAACTAAGATTTCTGTCTTCAGACTCTTCTTCCACGCTGCACGCTCGCTACAGTATTTTTCACTCGGACTTCAGTATTCATTTCCCTCTGTAATTTACTTACTTTTAAAATCAATATTGACGGCTACACACAACGGAGCGACCTGGCAACAATGCCGCTAATCCCTTACAAAATCCTTTGCCCTGTTGCTTTCTTGGTGTCTGTGATGGTTCGCCACTGCTTTTCGCTATGTGTGTCTCTCTGTCACTCCGATCTACTTGACTGATTGTTAAACACCAAAAATGAGATGTTCCTGGGAAGAATGTTCCTGCCAAGTCACCTACGTGAACCCACAAGGACACAAGAACGGAGAACGCTCCTGTAAAAGTGCTAGCTTTTAGTGTTGGAAGATTCCAGCTCCATGGGCCATGACACATCTTGCACTGTTTCTTTATATGTTGAAAAACTAACAGCAGGTTAATGCTGGCTGGTTTACCTCAGCCTGAGACACTCTGCCCACGGACCGTATGCTATATATTATACACTGAGCTCGATAAAACTGTCAGGCTTTCTCCATTTACATTGTGTACACACAGCAAAAAAAAAAAAAAAAAATGTGGCTACACCCTTTAAGCATGTACACACGTGCAGTGACGCTAAATCCAGTTAGTAATCTTATCATGTTTTATCTATTCAGGAAGATTTTTTTTCCACTGACAGGCAACACAACTGGACAAGTCATCAGTAAGTGACATCACTTGAACATGATGCTTCAGTGAGCAACACTGAGTCATCTGGAAAATTAGTTTGCAATCGATTTCTCCTGTCCTTGTTTCCTTTCTTGTGCTAAGATGCAGTGAAGGAAAACACAGAAAGGAAATGAAGAACAGCAAATAAACCATTGAGATACACCCAGCGATTAAGTGGCAAGGAACTAAAGAAAACAGATAAGTATAAAAGCTATAGAATTACAACAAATTACAGGAAAAGTTCTTTAAAGAGTGAGGAAATGAGTGTGAAGTGCATCTAATTAACTGGAACTAAAGACTTGATATGTAAAATGGTAAGCCAAGGGGGTCAAAAACAGGTGGGCAGAGTGTGGAGGTCGAATGAGGTCAGAGTACACTGGCACTCACAAGCTAAGCTGTTGCAATAAATTATGGGGATTTTGATGTGTGTGGGGGTTTTTTTTGTCACTGGCACAGCACAAACTGATGCACCTTTGATTTTTGATAAGGATCACAAGACATTTTTACAAATATTTTAATCACTTAAATTGAGGATGTGTCTGTGGGTTAAACTAATATTCCTCACTCTTTGTCATGGGAGTTAAAAATCATTCAGAGTAGTTACTAGAGGGATTATTCATTCATGTTCATCTCAGGCCCGGCGCCATGGGGGGGCGAAAGGGGGCGTCGCCCCCTCGTGGCTACAGCCCCGCCCCCTCAACGGAGACTCAGATCACTTAATTGTTTTCTTATGAAAATATAATGTATTATAGACGTATTAATAATTTGCATTTTCAAATACGAAATATTAAGTGGTTGCGCATTGCACAAAAATACATTTCACATAAATCACTACTAAAACTGGCACGGTAGAACAAATCTGATTGGTTGTTATGATTCTTACGTTGCAATCGTAGAATTCAACTGTATTAAGGTAGGATTATTTCAAAAAGCCTGAATTTAATATTAACCCTGTTTTAGACATATGTATCAATCCTAACTACTGGGGACTAGTTATTGTGGGTGTATGTGTGAAATGCTGACACAGCCGTGCACACACAGACCTGTGATAAGGACAAGGGGAGGGGTCGTGCGGGCGGGCGGGGGTTTTACATGTACACTTACAAGTGCACTGTTTCTGCAATATCCTGTAATATGCAGTCAGTTTACGGGAGTCGTCTTTCCTCCTCCGAATTAAACGAATTCAATCACAATATTGTGAATCCATTTTCTTTCTTTGTAGGCTAAGTTTATCTCCGTTTATGTTGGTGTATGTGTTCATATATGGTCCGCTTTGTGCGCAAATAGCGTAAGAATATGTGTCGTTGACATCACCCCCCATGCAGCGGGGGTGAAAATTCATCACTTCAGAGTGTTTTGTCCCCTACACGCCTAAACTGGGATCGCGGATTAAGTGGTTAGCGTTGACTCGGTGCGAGTCAGGAAGGCTATTACTGGTGCAGCCGCGGGGTCTTTTGATTTTTTTAAATTATGATTTTGGCCGCCGAGCCAAGTACCTTACTTGCATTGACGTTTTGTTTTCATGCCGCGGAGCTATTTGTATGTATTTTAAATTTAAAGGACTTGCCTGTAGGTTTGTGTGTGTTGTTTTATGTTTGGCATCTTTCCGGTTGTAACGCGTGTCTGTGAGAAAATCGGAGGGGAGGGTTAACAGGTGGGCACGGGGGCTGATAAAGCGCAACTGCCCTGGTAATATGTCACATGATTTTCCCGGACTAAAGCAACCTTCGGGGCCGTGGTTTTGTGGTTGGCGCAGTTAATTGTTTGAAACACGTTGTCAGACCGCCATCACTACTACACACGATATGAAAAATATTTGCCCCCTTGCGATTTCTAATTGCCCCCTTAGTAAACTGTTCCTGGCGCCGGGCCTGGTTCATCTTTGATTAGTATCCTGATCAGGATTGCAGTGGATTCTAATCCCAGGAACGTTAGACATGAGATGGGAATATACCCTGGATGGATTGCTGGTCTGTTGGAAGGCAATGCATGCACACACACACATTTGTAACTGAGCTCAGGATCAAACCTGGAGCGGTGAACCGGCAATGTTCCCCACTGTTCCACCATGCTGCCCATATGCTTTAGGATAAATAACTAAATATAAAGTTTTAAGAGGTTTACCTCGATTTGGTCCTTTGAGTTATATGTGTAAAATGGGAAGCCAAGAGTATCATAAACTTGTTGGCAAAATGTGGAGGTCGAAGGAGGTCAAAAGTAGCCTAGACATGACAACTAGGAGGTTGCAGTTAATCAACATTGGATTTGGTTTCCTGTTTTCATTACTTGTTGTCCTTCAGTGTTAGAACTAAACACGGATAGCACAAGAATAAACACAATCAGCCTTATGTCAACTCATTTCAGGATAGTTTTAATGCATGGCTGTATTGCATATAATATTCCCAGTGCACTGAAAATAGGTTTTAATTAACATGTAACATAATTAAGAAAAGCAAGTTAACAGAACACCTCGCTGTTAGAATGTCATGGTGCTGTTCACGGAAATGAAGTTGAAGTTGGTGTTATATAGTGAAAGCACACAGCAAAAACAGCAGCTAATAATAACTCTCTCTCTCTCTCTCTCTCTCTCTCTCTTTCTCTCTTGCTCAGTGTGTTCACTCTTTTTCACTTTCTGTCCATTTTTTCTCCCTTCATCACATGGAGATGTAAACATATATTTACACACACACACACACACACACACACACACACACGGATTTCCCAGGAGGAAGCCAGAGTGGAGTGCAGTAATTATGTTTAATGATTGATTACCTGATAATTATAATGCTTCTCACTTAAGTTAATTTCTTGTTGTGTAAGCGGCTGTAGACCCCCAGAGCCCTGTAACGACCCAAATGGCAATAAATGGCTTCAGTGACGGTATAGCTCACTCTGGCTCCGGCTAGTCCAGAAAGAACGATCTAAAATGGGCCACCTTGCGCAATATATGTTGCAAGCTATATACACTATATACAGTGGTGCTTGAAGTTTGTGAACCCTTTAGAATTTCTATATTTCTGCATCAATATGACCTAAAACATCATCAGATTTTCACACAAGTCCTAAAAGTAGATAAAGAGAACCCAGTTAAACAAATGAGACAAAAATATTATACTTGGTCATTTATTTATTAAGGAAAATGATCCAATATTACATATCTGTGAGTGGCAAAAGTATGTGAACCTCTAGGATTAGCAGTTAATTTGAAGGTGAAATTAGAGTCAGGTGTTTTCAATCAATGGGATGACAATCAGGTGTGAGTGGGCCCCCTGTTTTATTTAAAGAACAGGGATCTATCAAAGTCTGATCTTCACAACACATGTTTGTGGAAGTGTGTCATGGCACGAACAAAGGAGATTTCTGAGGACCTCAGAAAAAGCGTTGCTGATGCTCGTCAGGCTGGAAAAGGTTACAAAACCATCTCTAAAGAGTTTGGACTCCACCAATCCACAGTCAGACAGATTATGTACAAATGGAGGAAATTCAAGACCATTGTTACCCTCCCCAGGAGTGGTCAACCAACAAAGGTCACTCCAAGAGCAAGGCGTGTAATAGTCGGAGAGGTCGCAAAGGACCCCAGGGTAACTTCTAAGCAACTGAAGGCCTCTCTCACATTGGCTAATGTTAATGTTCATGAGTCCACCATCAGGAGAACACTGAACAACAGTGGTGTGCATGGCAGGGTTGCAAGGAGAAAGCCACTGCTCTCCAAAAACAACATTGCTGCTCGTCTGCAGTTTGCTAAAGATCATGTGGACAAGCCAGAAGGCTATTGGAAAAATGTTTTGTGGACGGATGAGACCAAAATAGAACTTTTTGGTTTAAATGAGAAGCGTTATGTTTGGAGAAAGGAAAACCCTGCGTTCCAGCATAAGAGCCTTATCCCATCTGTGAAACATGGTGGTGGTAGTATCATGGTTTGGGCCTGTTTTGCTGCATCTGGGCCAGGACGGCTTGCCATCATTGATGGAACAATGAATTCTGAATTATACCAGCGAATTCTAAAGGAAAATGTCAGGACATCTGTCCATGAACTGAATCTCAAGAGAAGGTGGGTCATGCAGCAAGACAACGACCCAAAGCACACAAGTCGTTCTACCAAAGAATGGTTAAAGAAGAATAAAGTGAATGTTTTGGAATGGCCAAGTCAAAGTCCTGACCTTAATCCAATGGAAATGTTGTGGAAGGACCTGAAGGGAGCAGTTCATGTGAGGAAACCCACCAACATCCCAGAGTTGAAGCTGTTCTGTACGGAGGAATGGGCTAAAATTCCTCCAAGCCGGTGTGCAGGACTGATCAACAGTTACCGCAAATGTTTAGTTGCAGTTATTGCTGCACAAGGGGGTCACACCAGATACTGAAAGCAAAGGTTCACATACTTTTACCACTCACAGATATGCAATATTGGCTCATTTTCCTCAATAAATAAATGAGCAAGTATAATATTTTTGTCTCATTTGTTTAACTGGGTTCTCTTTATCTACTTTTAGGACTTGTGTGAAAATCTGATGATGTTTTAGGTCATATTTATGCAGAAATATAGAAAATTCTAAAGGGTTCACAAACTTTCAAGCACCACTGTATATATATATCTGACTGCTGGGTTTTGCAGTTGCTTTCAGTTTGATTACATGAAACGAAGATTTATTTCTCTGCCTGCCTGTTCTTTCTCCTGCACTGGTCTATCAGTATTACCCAGTTACTGCATCCTCTTTCCATCTGAATTGTGGGAAAATGGGGGGAAACATCACGTTTATGTGAGAAGCAGCTCTGATTGATGATAGATTCTGGTTTCAGGCAGCTGGCTGAAAGCTGAAAGCAGAAAGCCGCACTTATTATTAAGAAAGCTGTCAAATTGTTCAGCTGTCTTATTACATTGATTTAAAGTGCTATATAATGAGACACCTGCCATGCCTCTGTCTCTTATTGTCTTTTCTCTGTCTCGCACACTGTCTCACTCTTATGTCTGTCTGTCTCCTACAGGAGGGAGTTATAAGAAGATCGGATATTATGATATGACCAAAGGCAATCTCTCCTGGTACGGGAACGACAAGTGGATAGGTGAGACGCAGTCATCTTTGTTTTATTATATTGTATCATGGTAGTGTTGAATTCTCAAATCTGATTGGCCAGAAGGTGTTGGTTAATTATCAATAACTGCAGCTATGATGGTCATGCTGCCGGCTATAATCTAACTCACAGGAGTAAACGTAAATGTATTTGTTCTGATACGTTATTGTTTCTATAGTAACAGCTCGTTCATTGGGACTTGTACAGTGGACACTTCACATAATCTAAAAAGAAATAGAAACGAGACCGTTGATGGCGTAGCTCACTCCGGCCCCGTCTCGTCCAGAAGGAATGATCTCAATTGGGCCACCTTGCGCAATAAATATTGCAAGCTACCGTATATACATTATATACAAGCTATATATAGAAGCTATATACACCCTATGAATACCGACCTATTTACCAGAAAGAATCCAAAATGGTGAGGAATTGACCAAGAAGAAGCGATTTTTGTTGAACTGCTCATTAAGGCTTAATTAGTCCATAACTTCATTAATAATTATAATGAAGCAAATCTGGGTAGAAGTTCTATGCACCCTAGGTCCCCCTACCTTCATGCCAGAAAGAATCAAAATCAGTGAAGAATTGAAGGAGAAGAAGCGATTTGTGTGGAAACTGCTCGTTAGGGATTGATTAATTACTCCATATCGTCATTATTAATCGCAATTATGCAAATTTGGGTAGAAACCATATGCACCCCAGGCAGACCGACCTTCCTGCCAAAAAGAATAAAAATCAGTGAAGAATTGAGAGAAAAGAAGCGATTTTCATGAAATGTGGACGCCGCCAGATGGACGACGGACAACACATGACGGCATAAACTCATCACCTGTCAGCCGGATGAGCTGCTAATAATGGGTCAGACAAGCATGCTGTTGTTTCAGAAAGAAAGAAAAGCATAGAATAATTGTCGTGGATATGGTGACACTTGTTTGTTTAACATTTTATGAAAGGAGTCTCCAGTGTTAGTAAGTTTTCTGCTTCAGGAAAGTCTTCAGGATTGTGTTTTATTAGCTACAAAAGAAAGAAATCAGAAAGGCTGACAAAGGAATGACTGTTTATAGCTGCCATAGTGTAAGAGATACCCGGAACAAGCTCATTCCACAACATTAAATGTAACTATAAACGGATTAGAAGTATGTTTTGTTTTTAAAAATTTGTAAATGTTGGCAAATTGCTGTGGTATACTGGAATCTTCACTTTTATTCTACCCACATTCACTGGATATGAGCAATCATGCGCTCTGATTGATTGGCTACTCTACTACTAGGATATCAGCTCATATACCATGAGTAAAGAAAAACAAAATGGCGGCGCATGTTGCTGAGCCAACAGAGGAGGAAATGAAAACTCTACTCGAAAACAAAACCTAAAAAATTATCAGTCAGTGGCGGTAATGCACCTTTAAGCTGGTTTGCCAACCGCCAAAAAACCCTAAAGAAGAAGAAGACGTCAAAAATTACCAAAAAAAAGCAACAAAACATGGAATGAAAGTATTTGATGGTAAGAACGTATCTTTTTTAAATGATTATTTTTCAAGAATTATTCTTATTGCAGGGCGGCACGGTGGTGTAGTGGTTAGCGCTGTCGCCTCACAGCAAGAAGGTCCGGGTTCGAGCCCTGTGGCCGGCGACGGAGGCCTTTCTGTGTGGAGTTTGCATGTTCTCCCCGTGTCCGCGTGGGTTTCCTCCGGGTGCCCCGGTTTCCCCCACAGTCCAAAGACATGCAGGTTAGGTTAACTGGTGACTCTAAATTGAGCGTAGGTGTGAATGTGAGTGTGAATGGTTGTCTGTGTCTATGTGTCAGCCCTGTGATGACCTGGCGACTTGTCCAGGGTGTACCCCGCCTTTCGCCCGTAGTCAGCTGGGATAGGCTCTGCGACCCTGTAGGACAGGATAAAGCGGCTAGAGATAATGAGATGAGATGAGATTCTTATTGCATTTTTCACAAATTGCTCCTGTCATTTCGCCGGTTTGTTTACATTCTAAGCAGAAATGATTTTGTCGGACGTTTTGTATGAAGTCTTTTTATTTATCAAATTTGCAAAAAATAAAAATAAAAATGCTCTGTTTCTCAAAATCCAGTGAATGTGGATAGAATAAAACAGTTATTCCACTCAATCTCATCGTACATGGTTTATAGCCAGCTCGGTGCTATGCGCCTCATCAGCTATCAGCTCATGTACGACTCGATTTGGTGGAATAACTGTTAAATAGACTGTGTTTAGACTGTATTGTTATGTACTTATTGACTGAGTGGGAGGGCCGGACGGGAAAATATTTGGCTCGACCTAATTCAGTCAATAAGCATTTTATCATATGACCTTTTTAAACTAACACATACAGTGGAAAACAATGAACAGCGGTGTGCGAAAAATGAACCAATCAATTTATCTCCACCAGTCGAGCCTTCTGTGGCATTTGATTTGTTGCCTTTTCCATTTTTTCTGAGGTCTCTGTGCTTAGACTTCAAGACTTCCCTGGACTTTTTAACCTCTTCGTCTTTCAGGATGTTTATCTTACTGTTTTTGTTGTCAAGGTAGCGTTGAATCCTTACTTCGCGAAAAGGAAGACAAAGTGGCAGGTTCGTCGTCTAAATTTCCTTTTTCTTCGCTCATATATGGTATAGAAACTCCATAGCAAGCTGTCGAGCTCCTTAGAGGGGACGACTGTTGTGTGTCTTTACTCCTTCACTTCAGCAAGAAATCTTTCGAAAACATTCATGTTGTACTTAGTTTTTTTTGTTCTTTTTATCATGCTGTTTTCTTGTTGTTGTCCTTGTATAAACAAGTGAATTTCTTCGCTTGAAAGTACCTTTTGTCATTTTGTGCAACAATTTCAGCTTGTTCAATTAGGTCTGTGTCTGATTAATCATCTGGATAATAAAATTCACTTTCACTGTGCTCAGCTGTGTCGCTCATTTTTCAAAAAATCAATTCAGAGCAAAGGGAAAACTGCGGAAGCGAGGGAAACGGGGCCGGGGCCGCATACGGCTTTTTCCGGACCGGATTCAAAAATCCGTATCTGCCCAGTCACGTGACTTTTCCCAATGGTTTTATTAAGAGCACGTACGTGAGTCTGTATGGATCATATGATAAATTGTTTTATTGTTGTCTATCAGGCGTCTTTCTTTCTTTCTTTCTTTCTTTCTTTCTTTCTTTCTTTCTTTCTTTCTTTCTTTCTTTCTTTCTTTCTTTCTTTCAAATGCACACACTGTGTTCCTTCCACATTGCTTTTCTTTTATAGCTCTGTGCCTCTTATGGTCACATCCATAACCACACACACACACACAGAGCGAGAGAGAAAAGGCTGGCTGGAGGCTCTTAATCAATCAGTCAAACTCTGTTTAGTATTCTCTTTGTGAGAACAAGAAGATAGACAGAAGGGGGGGAAAAAATGAAAAATGAATGACATTAGAAAACTGCCACTAGGTAATTCCAAACATAAATTGAGCAAGCAGACTAATAAAAAATCTGCCCTACATAGCATGAGCGATGGCTGCGTTCAGTTTTCTAATCAAATTTCATGACCGGCTCAAACTCCGTCTCAGGGAGGGTGTGTAGAGGAGATGCCTCCTGACATCTGGAACAAAACAAATCAAAAGGAAAGCGCCGACAGGCGGGCGAGAGGCGTCTCCACGTCCTCGGAGGATAGGAACAGTCCGATCGGCATGGGCAGCTGCGACACGCATCCTACGCGCTTCAAAATTTTTCTGTCAGCCGTTTAGAACTCAAAAGCAGGCTGCCGGAATTGAAAATTGTATTTGAGTTGCGTGCGAGACATCATTAGCTCTAGGCCCGTGTACCTCGCGGGCTGAAGATGGAGTGTCAGCTCTGAACACGTCGCTCTTTATGCGCGTTCCCTGGACAAGGCCAGCGTACGCCTGTGAGCTTTCAGAATGGCCTTATTAGCTTTTTAAAATGTAGAGAATCCATCAAGCTCCATGGCAACTGTAGCGAGCCTCTGTCGCTGAAAGCGCTAATTGCGATTTTCACAAAAACCCTTCCGGTGGGAATGTGATGAGACTGCGAGTGCTTCTTCAACTTGTGAGTGTGAACAGCAGGCTGATGTGGCAAATCCTGTTACCTATAGATTCAGTGTGAGATTGTGTGTGTGTGTGTGTGTGTGTGTGTGTGTGTGTGTGTGTGTGTGTGTGTGTGTGTGTGTGTGAGATGCAGTGGAATCTGTCAGGAAGGTATTGCTGTGTGAGTGGCCATTGACTCTCATTGTATTATACTCCATATTGAGAAGAGACGAGGGAGACTCTGGAGAGAAAAATATTATGTCTGCATGCTGCACGCGCACCAAGGTTAACGCATGAGCTGTGTGTGTGTGTGTGTGTGTGTGTGTGTGTGTGTGCACCAACGGCAGGGACATGAGCCATGCCATCTGGGAGCATGGACACACTCATGCCAACTGTCACAGTGTAGACGCACGAGCATCCCAGGTCACCGCTGGGTTGTAAAACGGTCATGGTGACCCTGTCACACTGTCGCCATGGTGAACGTTACCTAGCGCCAACCTCATGCCTGCTGCTGTTCAGGGAAGTGAAGCAGCTATAAATAAGCATTAAGCAGTGACGTGGTTGAATAAAGCAACCGCCAAGGAGAGTGTGACTTTGCTCCAGGACATTACATGTTGAGCAATCCCTGCTTTTCATTTGGCATGTTGCGCTCTCTCTCTCTCTCTCTCTCTCTCTCTCTCTATCTCTCTCCTAACACACAACATGCTCTCTCTCTCCTTCCCTGGTCGCCCATGACAACCGCTGCATTGCTGCCGTCTTCTCTCATCACCGTAGCAACTGTTACCGTTATGAGGCTTGGTTGCTATGGTATCGTATCGTACGGCCCTGATTTCACCATCAAGGTCAGGTAGAAGTACGAAGCCGCGAACGCAAACAGGCCACACACACACACACACACACACACTCTGAAATGGTTAACGTTGAAAACGTGAATACATGCAGACACTGGATAGGGAAGAGCAGTAGTTACAAATATTGTAGGATAATGTGAAGTCATTTCTGCACTTTTTGAAGCAAACTTTATCAGATTATCTGGGAAAAAAAATCCATGCTGTCTTCAAAGCTATAGAGAGAGAGATTTTCGTGTCTATGTAAGAGATATCTGGTAGAAAAAAAGACATTGCAATAACATATGGGTCAAGAGGGGAGCTGCATCTTTATGGCATCCTACAGCGGTTTATTTTACAGAAAATTATTAACATGAATATATCTTCTAGATCATTCCAGTCCTGTTCATCTGAAGTCTAAGATTGGAGTTTAAAGGAGAACTGAAGGCAATTTTTTTTATTATCAAAATTCCATTTATCTTGTTTTATTAAATATCGGAATGCGTTTTTGATCGCTATTTTGTCGCTGCTATAGCAAGTTGTGAGTGTTTGAAATATGCTCTGTAATATATCAGTCCATATGTCAAAGCGATGGCCGTAAACGAGATTCGTTGAGACCTGTGCGAGACATCGTAGGACGGAAGTAAAACATACAGTGGAAATCAAAGCGACCGACATCTGCCAACGTTGTCAAAAGACACACACGCCCTCTTTCGAATGCTGATGTAATCAAGCTGGAAGTTTTGTTTGTTTTGATATCAATCAGGAAAGCTTGAAAAAAGCAGACAGTAATCATCATTTAAACTCGTTTTTGTGCAATATTTCATTTGGAAAACAGTTTTCAAAATGGCGGCACTGACACCTGGCTGACACTTCACGTTTCGAAGTCTCGCACAAGTCTCGTGAAGATCGCGTGGATAAGCGACGCCTGCCATGGACCAAACGAACTAAATTCAACACGGCTAAAAACCGAATAGGCCGATAAGTATTATATTTAATTGCAATTAGTTGCCAATACGAGTCACGATATAAGGTTACTAAAACCGAAAACGTAATTGAATAAACGTTAATTAAGAAATAAAGCAAGTTTAAAAATGACTTCAGTTCCCCTTTAAGGAAAAATAAATAGAGCTTAAAAGGAGAAAGAAATACTGTACATTGGAAGAGTTGTGTTACAATTCTAACAACTATTTATAACTATTACCACTATAATATATAATATAGTGTGTGTGTGTGTGTGTGTGTGTGTGTGTGTGTGTGTCAGTCTACCAGATTTCCATCCCAGATGCTCAGATTATGGATTTTGCGTTCTACCTGCTGCATTACACTACCAAGCCTTCGTATGCAGGAAATACAAACCAAAGTGAAACTGGACCAAAGGAACTTTCTGTAAATCTGACATGAAATCACACGCACGCAACCCAAAATGGTCCATTTTCCAGGCGCTGACTACACATGATCCAGAACCTTGTGAATCCATCAGGAGACAATCTCCACTGTAGATTGTTGGCCAATTTCCAGATTTGTTGAGCAACAGAAGCACAAAATGCTGCTCGGAAGGTCAAGAAAACATGTGGTGCACTTTTAGCGCCGCCAAGCAAACGTTGCACGAAAACTGCGCTCGCGTGATCGACGCATTTTCACTACAAATCAAAATGCCATTCGTTGATTTTTATGGCAGAAAGAAGATCTATACTTGTCTCAGTCGTGGATGATGTTAAAAGTGGTAAATGTGTCCTGTAGG
The DNA here is from genome assembly GCF_027579695.1 of Neoarius graeffei. NCBI lineage: Eukaryota > Metazoa > Chordata > Actinopteri > Siluriformes > Ariidae > Neoarius > Neoarius graeffei. The sequence goes on along the minus strand of NC_083590.1, from coordinate 23,777,869 downwards.
GGCGCTATTGAGGCGATTATTTGTTGATAGTTACTGAATCAGCCAGCGAAAACGGTGCAAAATATTGCACGCTTTTCAGCACCGTTTCTACGCATTCTGTAAATAGAGCATCTGGTATAAAACAAATCCCGTGGTGCCACACACACACACACACACACACACACAAAATGTATATTACATACAATTATTACAGTTGTATATATCTATAACACACACACACATAATTAGTTGCTGGTTTGAAAAAAAAAAAAAACAGTGGTGAGACTCAGCATCTCCGAGCTTGGCTTGGCCAAGAATCTGGCTTTTTATCCAGCTACGAAAACAACATTAAATTTAATAGATCACAGTACGGACATTAGAAATTAACTGCCTTAAAATAAAAAGAGGACACTGGCTTTCACTAGCAAATAAACTTCACACATTGCAGCCAGCCATTGGACCATAAACGTCAGGTGGACAATAAAATTACCAGATGTCTGATTCTTTTTTTTTTTTCACATCTGATATTCGTCTGATATCCATGACCGATTTAATGTCTGTTGTAATGGACACACAGTAACATGACTAACTTACAGCACCAGTCAAAGGCTCGGACACGCCTTTGATTTCAGCGTTTATTTTTTTATTAATTAAAAGACACTTCTTCATGTCTTAAAGTAATGATGGATATTGTTTCTCTTTTCTGAGTTGAGCGGGTCTTGACATAATACTATAATGGATTACTACAGTTGTGGAATGCTTATTTATTATTTTTTATTATTATTTATTATTTACTGTTTCATCTCAAACACATTAAGAAGGAAGAAACTCGTCCACTAATTAACTTTTGACGAGGCACCTGCTAATTGAAAAGCGTTCCAGGTGACGACCTCATGAAGCTGGTTAAGATAACGCCAAGAGTGTGCAAAGCGTCTTTAAGGTAAACGCTGGATACTTTGAAGAATCGAAAATATTTTTTTAAAATGTTTTTTGTTTACCACATAATTCCAGATATGTTCCAGATGTTATTTCATAGTGTTGATGTCTTCAGTCTTGTTCTACAATGGAGAAAATACAAAATACAGAAAATACTATGAATGAGCAGGGGTGTACAAACTTTTCACTGGTACCATATATTGAATCCTGCTTTCTAAATCACATGACTGGCAGTGAAATAGTGAAATAGGGTCAGTGTATCAGTAGATCAGTGTATCAATGTGTCACACACTTCATCACAGAATGGTCCCAGGCTTGAGAGTTAAATGGTAATCGGTTGATTGCACTGTAACATATTGGTTCTTTGTTGCTTCCTAATTGCGTCATGGGTGAGTAGATGTGCGAGGCCTCGCCAGCTCCTGAAGTCTGAACTAGTGGGTGAGCTGCTTGGCTCTACCTATGTACCACAAAACAAATGAAGAGTTTGGTTCCAAAACGCTATATATCCAATTCCATTGTTTCGAGAAAAATCACTTTTTCTGATTACGTAGGGTGACCAGACGTCCCAGTCCCAATTTGGGGTTGTGTGTCCCGAGTCCCGACAAAAGTCTGTCGGGACACGGATATGTCCCGGTTTTCGCCACTCGCGACGTTTGCGACTGAGCAGCGTGGGAATCATTAGCGGAGAAATGTCTGACTGCATTTACTATTTTGATGAATGGACAGGAATCGCAAGCTTTCCTGGTTACTGCCCCCTGGCCCTGTGGCATGGGGGTTTATTTAGCCACATTATTCCAGACAACAGAACGTGTTGCCATGCAACAATAAAATAAACATTAACTGGCGCGAATGTTCTTTGTCTAGCAGCTAGCAGCAGTAATGCCGCAGCAATTATGCCGAAAAGAAAATGTACCTTTTCCAAAGATTTACAGGGCACCTACCCCTTCCTCCGAGAGGTGCAGAACAATGCGCACGAAGCCTACTGCACACACTGTAAGTGCTTTGTTCTTGTACTGAGTTGGGTAGCCTATGCTGCAAATGCTGTGCGCTCCTTTTTTTTATTCACCTTGTTATCCCGAGATAACGACATAATTAATTCAGGATCTCGAGAAAACAACACAACTAATTCGAGATCTTGAGAAAACAAAACCGTTATTCCGAGACCTCGAGAAAACAAAACAATTATTTCATGATCTCAGCTGGATCACTGTATCTCCGTCGGTAGAGACGAAGCCGGGCCAGTCTTCTGCAGAGGTGCTGCGGACTAATTTTGAAATGATCCCTTATTAAAAGACTTAATGCAATCTCTCCCTGTGTCAACCCCTGATCAAAATATTGCCTTATTAGGTGATCGATTATTCCAGACATTCTAATGACCAAAGTTGCGTCTATACAGAATGAGAAATAGCCCCAAAGTCAGCATATCACAAGTCTCTTGGCGCACCTGAATGAACCATTTCTCAGCTGTTTACTCGAGGTCTCGGAATAACGGTTTTGTTTTCTCGAGATCTCGAATTAGTTGTGTTGTTTTCTCGAGATCCTGAATTAATTATGTCGTTATCTCGGGATAACAAGGTGAATAAAAAAAAGGATTATATGAAGGGCTTCTCTCGGCTTCCGTAGTATATATTCTCAAATCACTTGTCTCTTTTTTGTTTCTGTTTAACATACCATTCTGACAGTTTGGCCATATTGCTGTGTTGAACAGCTTGTTGCAGCTTCCATTAAAGTGTTCACTTTTGTCCACATCATCTTGCTTTATTCATTCAGTTGTGGGGAATGGTTAGTAAGGTTGATTCTGACCTAGGCTATGCTGAGGTCACATATCTACTTTTAAAGTTCATGCTATAGTGCATACAATTTTAGAGATATAGCCTACATGTGCATATGCATTCTTCTTGGTGTTCTCACAAACAGGTGAAATAAATCAGTTTAAATTTGGCCTATGGACGTAGCCTGGCCTATTCTCAGCCATTACAACATCTGTTGTCTGACCATAATTGAACTGATCTGTATACCACTATGCTACTAGATAACAAAATGCCTGTTTGTTTTATTTCATGTGAGATGTTGATAAATGTGAGCTTCAACAAAATGATAAGCGCACCTCTCTGAGTGTCACGTTTACGTAAAAAAAAGGTGTGCGTGCACGAGCATGGTCGCGCGCAAAAGTGTCCCGGTTTCAGACTAGGGAAATCTGGTCACCCTATGATTACAGGAAGTGATAAAAGGAAAACCACTGTGTCCTGTTTTAAAATTTATTGACTAACCCCTTAATGATAATAAACTTCAAAAATGAAATCCAGAACTAATTAACAGCTTTTAACTGAACCAAGTAATTATTTTTTTGTCAAGTCGCTACATATCCACGCCACGGCATTTTTCCCCAAAATGCTACATATCCCTTTCTATTTGAATTGCATTTAACCGTGTTCTTTCATGACAGATTATTTTATCTCATCTCATCTCATTATCTGTAGCCGCTTTATCCTGTTCAACAGGGTCGCAGGCAAGCTGGAGCCTATCCCAGCTGACTACGGGCGAAAGGCGGGGTACACCCTGGACAAGTCGCCAGGTCATCACAGGGCTGACACATAGACACAGACAACCATTCACACTCACATTCACACCTACGGTCAATTTAGAGTCCCCAGTTAACCTAACCTGCATGTCTTTGGACTGTGGGGGAAACCGGAGCACCCGGAGGAAACCCACGCGGACACGGGGAGAACATGCAAACTCCACACAGAAGGGCCCTCGCCGGCCACGGGGCTCGAACCCAGGACCTTCTTGCTGTGAGGCGACAGCGCTAACCACTACACCACCGTGCCACCCCAGATTATTTTATTTTATAGATTATTTTTTAGTGGCACAGTGGTGTAGTGGTTAGCGCTGTCGCCTCACAGCAAGAAGGTCCTGGGTTCGAGCCCCGGGGCCGGCGAGGGCCTTTCTGTGTGGAGTTTGCATGTTCTCCCCGTGTCCGCGTGGGTTTCCTCCGGGTGCTCCGGTTTCCCCCACAGTCCAAAGACATGCAGGTTAGGTTAACTGGTGACTCTAAATTGACTGTAGGTGTGAATGTGAGTGTGAATGGTTGTCTGTGTCTATGTGTCAGCCCTGTGATGACCTGGCGACTTGTCCAGGGTGTACCCCACCTCTCGCCCATAGTCAGCTGGGATAGGCTCCAGCTTGCCTGCGACCCTGTAGAAGGATAAAGCGGCTAGAGATAATGAGATGAGATTATTTTTTTAGATAATTTTATCAAAATTATTCATAATTCAGCGTGAAATTGTCCAATAAATGTGAGAAGTGATGAAGCGATTTCCTACTTCATGGGCGCAGCCATCTTAGAAGACTTCACGCCAATGGCGGCCTCTGATTGGCCAAATGGATATGTTTTTTGGAATGAAAGGCCATAATGCAGTGTGTAAATCAATGGCAGATATCGCGTTTTGGTGAAAACTGAACCTAGTACGAGTAAGATATGATAATTGCTGATGGTTTGTTGGCGGGAGTTTTAATTTTTCAAATTTGGCATTTATCGCGTTTTGGAACCAAATTCTTCAAATCTTAAAAAAATCAAATTCAAATACTCCAATTACAATACGGCCATGATGATGAGCCAATGATTTGATGAAATTACCACAAACACCCAATTACTTCAGACATGACGTTTTTCTCTCACAAAATGGTCACATTGGATAATGCGCCCAGTGATTGGCTGATTCTGCTCTCACTTCTCATTCTCATTGGTGGTCACTTATACCCTGTATCCGAAATCACTCCCTATATAGTGAGGACGCCATTTTGTAGTGCTGTCCGAAACGATAGTGAGGATTATTTACACCCTATATAGTGCACTCAAAGTATCCCACAATGCATCACAAAAAGTAGTGTACAACCGATGGTCACTAACCAAAGCAATATATCCCATCATGCATTGCAGTCACGCTGAAAGAAATCAAACTAAGTCTCAAATTTGATTTAATAAAAGGCAGCGGCAAAGAAGAAAGTATTCAGCCTTGATTTAAAAGAACTGAAAGATGCAGGTACTTTGTATTTATTAATGTAGGAAATACACTCAGTATAATATGGATTTATCACAAAAATACATCTCATCTCATTATCTCTAGCCGCTTTATCCTGTTCTACAGGGTCGCAGGCAAGCTGGAGCCTATCCCAGCTGACTACGGGCGAAAGGCGGGGTACACCCTGGACAAGTCGCCAGGTCATCACAGGGCTGACACATAGACACAGACAACCATTCACACTCACATTCACACCTACGCTCAATTTAGAGTCACCAGTTAACCTAACCTGCATGTCTTTGGACTGTGGGGGAAACCAGAGCACCTGGAGGAAACCCACGCGGACACAGGGAGAACATGCAAACTCCACACAGAAAGGCCCTCGCCGGCCACGGGGCTCAAACCCGGACCTTCTTGCTGTGAGGCGACAGCGCTAACCACTACACCACTGTGCCACCCGCAAAAACACGTGTGTATTTATTATTTTGAAAAGCCACCAGCCGACTGATCTGACACGCAAGGACGCGTTATCCTAACGGGCTTCATGGGCAGCTGCCCAGGACCTCGGCCACTAGGGGGCCTCGGAGGTATCGAGATCGGAAAATATGAAACGATATTTTCAGAAGTTTTGATCATATTGATAACATTTTTGATGCATTTCCCCACCCGTAAGGAAGCCCACCTTGTCCCGTCGCATAAATCACCCGTCACTGTCAATATGATCACTGTCCACCATGTCTTCACACGCTACGCCAGCTTGAGTTCAATGATTTAATTAATGACTTCGCTTTCCAGAAAAGTAGGAAAGCGCCCCTGTAAGTTGACCCATGGCTGTCAAACTGAATGCGCAAAGCTGTGTGCCACTGCTGTTTGGGACATTACGTGTGTGAAAGGATGAAATGTTTCACATAGCCTAACATTTTGAGATTTATTCCTGAGAAGCAAGATATTTTTCTTTCTTTGTTATCGCTCTTTGTTTTCACAAGTTAAAAGTCGCCTGGATTCCAAAATGAAAATGAACGGTTATATACCAAATGAATGTTCTTGTTCTGAATACTAAAGAAACTGTTGTAGGCCGAGGTTATGTTCTTGACATGTTGTTCATTGACTCACTCATTCAAAGGCTTCTTGAGGCTAAACTTTAGTTAACCAGACTTGTTAACCGTGATGTCTGATGGATTTTTTCACCATGCAGTTGCCTATTTCACCATTGCTTTTTCTCGATTAAATAGGTGTTGATGGATATAAAGTTTTATCGTTCAATAGTATTTCTAATTGTGCCACTGTCATTATTTAAGTTTCTGCGTCTAGTTACACAGGCACGTCTGAGGGGGTGAATTTGCTGAGCGCAGTTGACAACAGGCGGGGGTGGGGCCTCGGGGGGGGGGGTCTGCCCAGGGCCTCGGCAAGGGTTAACGCGGCCCTGCTGACACGTTTTAATTGTGCAACAGTAATGACGTAAATACCAGCGTGATGGAAGAGTGTCCGAAAGCTTTTTTTTTTTTCAATTTACCAATGATCTCACTATAATAGTCCTCTATATAGTAATTCCCTATGGACCCTTTTCACGTGACGTCACGACAAACGCGGCCACCATTTTGGACATGTACTACCAGTAGTTTACCACATCCAGCATTGAGGAACGGCAGCAAAGAAAGTGTTTATTTTCAGCAAGACTTCCATCATGCCACTATATTGTTGTGCACCTGGATGTAGTAACCATCAACAAACAAGGCAAGGGTTATCATTTTATCGGATCCCGGTAGATGCTGACCGACGGAGAAGATGGATAGCGGCATACCAACGCTTGTGTAGTGACCACTTTGTTGGAGGTAAGACGAATAAAATTAGCCAGAAAAGGCATTACATTGCTGTTAACATTCCATTCTAGTTTACTGTAATTATGATCTGGCAGCTATTTACACCGGATCCAGTGTAAATAGCTGCCGGAGCCAACATCCGAGGTTCCGGAGCGCGCTAGCTTGCGGCCGGCCGGAGCATGCTCCGGCAAGCTCGGACGTTGGCTCCGGCAGCTATTTACACTGGATCCGGTGTAAATAGCTGCCAGATCATAATTACAGTAAACTAGTAAATACAGTTTTCTGCATCTCGCTCCTTTTTCTTTTATGTTTGTCGCCTTCCTTGCATTCAAACCGATTCGAACCGAAGTCCACTACATGTCCAAAATGGCGGTCGCGTTTACGAAGGTCACGTGACTGAAAAGGGTCTATATAGGGAGTAGGGAGTAGTGAATGAGTGAGCGATTTCGGACACGGGGTTAGTTTTCTAAGCGCTTACTTGAATGTATATGACCTACAGGGATAGTTTTGTTTTTCTTTTTGTACGTTTTGTTCTTGGAAATTATTTCCATGGAAAGGGAGTAAGGATGTTTCAGAGAGAAAGTCCTTGATCAGCTCTTGAAGCTGGAGGAGGTAAACCAGGTGATTGTAGGTGTTTAAAGTAGTGCTGCACCAAAATGAACATTTTTGGAAAGAAGCCAAAACCTGATGCAAGTTCTTTTTTTAGTTGCAAATCTGAAGGCTGAAACGTGTTCGTACATGTTGCTGCATTTCTTTTTCATTTCCATTTTTGGTAGACATTTAAGTTAGCATATTGCACCCCTTTTCCACAAGTTGTCCCGGTTCCCTGAGGTCTTAATGAAACGTCTGTGACATGCTTTGGTCATAATATCACAAGGAATAAAGCACCACAGTTCCCTTCTCACCCTGTCTAAGGCCAAGTTTACATTAGACCGTATCTGTCTCGTTTTCTTCGCGGATGCACTGTCCGTTTACATTAAACCGCCTGGAAACGCCGGGAAACGGGAATCCACCAGGGTCCACGTATTCAATCCAGATCGTGTCTGGTCCGGTGCTGTGTAAACATTGAGAATACGCGGATACGCTGTGCTGAGCTCTAGCTGGCGTCGTCATTGGACAACGTCACTGTGACATCCACCTTCCTGATTCGCTGGCGTTGGTCATGTGACGCGACTGCTGAAAAACGGCGCGGACTTCCGCCTTGTATCACCTTTCATTAAAGAGTATAAAAGTATGAAAATACTGCAAATACTGATGCAAATACTGCCCATTGTGTAGTTATGATTGTCTTTAGGCTTGCCATCCTTCCACTTGCAAGTGGTAAGTGATATGCGCTGGGATCACACACACAGCGGCTCAGTCCCGAATCACAGCTTGTTCACTTCACTCGCACTCTGTGAGCTGCGCAGGGCCGGAGTGCGCACCCTCCAGAGGGCACTCGCTGTTCAGGGCAGAGTGATTTGGAGCGCGGGATGCCTGCAGAGCCGAGCGTATCCGTGTATTGGTGTTGCTGTGTGCACGCGAATCGTGTATTAGTGTTGCTGTGTGCACACTAATTGTTTTAAAAACGTTAATCTGATGATCCGCTGATACGGTCTAATGTAAACATGGGCTAAACAGCCCTGTTCAAAATGGCTGATTTGAGTGCCTGTTCTTTGAAATGATAATGAGCCACTGATCACCCCACCCCCTCTTCTGCCAAACAATCAGGTGGCAATTCTTTCTTCATGAATATTCATTTGCAAAGGCAGTTCTCAACCCATGAGTGGGGATACTCAAATGGGGAAGTCATGGTTTAATGGATAGAGAAGCAACCAAAAGGTTGCTGGTTCGATTCCCTGGACCAGCAGGAATGGCTGAAGTGCCTTTGAGCAAGGCACCTAACCCCCAACTGCTCTGGGTATGTTGTACATCACGCTGGATAAGAGCGTCTGCTAAATGCCATTAATGTAATGAGGGGTGGGATTACTCTAACGAGCTCCACTTATGACATAGAAAGAGGAGCTGAATCTAAACAGCTTGTTGTTGAAAAGCTCATGTTTTCTGAAATGAAATGTCTGTGACGGGTGGCACGGTGGTGTAGTGGTTAGCGCTGTCGCCTCACAGTTAGAAGGTCCGGGTTCGAGCCCCGTGGCCGGCGAGGGCCTTTCTGTGTGGAGTTTGCATGTTCTCCCCGTGTCCGCGTGGGTTTCCTCTGGGTGCTCCAGTTTCCCCCACAATCCAAAGACATGCAGGTTAGGTTAACTGGTGACTCTAAATTGAGCGTAGGTGTGAATGTGAGTGTGAATGGTTGTCTGTGTCTATGTGTCAGCCCTGTGATGACCTGGCGACTTGTCCAGGGTGTACCCCGCCTTTCACCCGTAGTCAGCTGGGATAGGCTCCAGCTTGCCTGCGACCCTGTAGAACAGGATAAAGCGGCTAGAGATAATGAGATGAGATGAATAATAACAACACTGACTGGCTTTTTCCGTGGTATATCAGATATATTCCTTTCAGCTAGCATGATACTGAACTCGTCTTCGACTCGTCAACTTGTCTACCACGCAACGCCAGCCAGTATTATTTAAATATGTCACTCAGAGCCGTGATGTATTTTGGATGAAAAAATTGCGAGTTTTTCAACATGAGTAGATAAACTTCATATCTTCAAGCAACGTGTGATTTTCTTTGAATTATATCGAGACATTCACAAACACCTGTCACCCTGTCTAAACAGCCCTGTTCAAAATGGATGATTTGAGTGCCTGTTCCTTTAAATGATAATGAGCCACTGCTTGCCCCACCCCATCTTCTGCCAACCAATCAGGTAGCACTTCTTTCTTCATGAACGTTCATTTGCAAAGGCCATTCTTAAAGGGCTGATGACACGAACATGACTCTATGCAATTTCTTAAATAAACTATACAACATGGCAAACATGTTAGATTTCTGTTATAATTACGTGAAAAGAAGCTGTTGTTACGCGAATATCCAACTTTTAATTGCACAGTGCAAGAAAACTGGGTCCGTGGCTCGCGGCCATGCTGTGACGTCAGCGGGAGAACACGCTGCGGTTCACTGGCTGTTCTACTCAATGGGAATGGCGCATGAAAACGCCGGTGAACTCTCTAGTGCTAGCTCTTCAACAACCAAATACTGGTACTTTAAGCAGTGATCATGATGGCATGATTTTATCTGATTTTAAATAAATGAGATTGATAATAATGTGAATGTTCACAACTAGTACATACAAACTCTGCAGCTTCTGATTCAGCAGCTGCGTCATACTCCGCAAAAACATCAGCAAGAACCTACAATATAAATGGAAATGCAATACACTAAGCTCAAATGACTTTTGGAAAGTATAATTTCTACATTTTTTCTACATATTCTTGAAGTCGGTCATCGGGGTACTTGCTACCGTTCCCTAACGACGCATGGCAAAGGGTAAAGTGTAGTGTTGCTACGAGTACTTGCTAAAGCCTCCGGTGGAAGATCCTCGATGTGCTGATAAGACATACAGTTCTATATAACACACAAGTGTCACGATAATCACAAAACAGATGCAAATTGTTAAAATACCTAATTTTTAAGCAATCATGTGTTGATCTCATCCGAATAGAATCTATGATAGCCTACCCTCTTTACCCTTTGCCTCTCGTTGCTAGGCGGCAGTTACATGAAAGCCGCAAGCTTTCACAAGCAAATACATGACTGATATCACGCCGACTTTATGATTACATTTATGATCATCATGAATGTGTACTCTATGATGTGTACTCTATGAGCGCTCTGGAGCGAGTCACTTCCAAGATGGCCGCGCAGACCGCAGTGTTACTATTTTTAGCATCATGTCGGAGCACTCTATAGCTCTACGTACCTTTATCTTATGTCATTTCTCAACACATGTTCTGACAGGAGGACTGTCTTTGGAGGAGTTGCCTTGTCCCAGGCGACTGCTGGATCCGGCATAGCTACTAGTAGACCCCCTCCGGAATACTGTAGGCACTGCTGAACTGAACACCCAAGAGATTCTTTTAAGCTGGGAAGGGTGTCAAAACAATCCAAATCGAAGTGTTCAGAGCACAGGACGGATGTTGGTGAGGGCTCCCACTTGTCACGAGTGCGCCTGACTTGCTTCACCCACTTCGCATGCAGCTCGGGATCTCTGGGAAACTTGAATAAACTTACCCCATCCTTGTGGGTTTTGGAGCAAAAGCTGGCAACACAACGCGAAGGCATAATAACTATATATATATATATATATATATATCTCATCTCATCTCATTATCTCTAGCCGCTTTATCCTTCTACAGGGTCGCAGGCAAGCTGGAGCCTATCCCAGCTGACTACGGGCGAAAGGCGGGGTACACCCTGGACAAGTCGCCAGGTCATCACAGGGCTGACACATAGACACAGACAACCATTCACATTCACACCTACGGTCAATTTAGAGTCACCAGTTAACCTAACCTGCATGTCTTTGGACTGTGGGGGAAACCGGAGCACCCGGAGGAAACCCACGCGGACACGGGGAGAACATGCAAACTCCGCACAGAAAGGCCCTCGCCGGCCCCGGGGCTCGAACCCAGGACCTTCTTGCTGTGAGGCGACAGCGCTAACCACTACACCACCGTGCCGCCTATATATATATATATATATATATATATATATATATATATATATATATATATATATATATATATATATATATATATATATATATATATATATATATATATATATATATATATAAAATCTCCTTCTCACCCCCGGCGGGGGGGTGGTATCCATGTCATCCTCAAGCTCGGGTCCTCTACCAGAGGCCTGGGAGTTTGAGGGTTCTGCGCAGTATCTTCGATGTTCCTAGGACTGCACTCTTCTGGACTGAGGCTTCAGATGTTGTTCCTGGGATTTGCTGGAGCCACTCTCCCAGTTTGGGGGTTACTGCCCCAAGTGCCCCCACTACCACGGGGACCACGCAGCCCTTGACCTTCCACATCCGTTCCAGCTGCTCTTTCAACCCTTGATACTTCTCAAGTTTCTCATGTTCCTTCTTCCTGATGTTGGCGTCAGCTGGGATCGCCACATCTATCACCACCACCCTCTTCTGCTCTGCCATATATATATATGTGTATAATAATGTCTAATAAAAATACTAATAATGATAAACTGAACACCTGCCGCATCAACAACAAACTGGCAAGTTAGGAGGAAGGCTCTTTCGCTGACGTCATATAGCTCCTCCTCCTCTTTCGTCTCCTGGGTGCTGCAGCCCCGTCAAATTTGCCCAAATAGCCGCGTTTATCATCATAACTTGTAAAATAGGCGCCTTCGTGAATTAATATACGGATCATCGGGAATTACTTTTTATGTTATAAAACATCGCCAAAGATGTCAAAAACGTGTCATCAGCACTTTAAGCCATGAGTGGAGCTACTCAAATGGGGAAGTCATGGTTTAATGGATAGAGAAGGAGCCAAAAGGGACCAAAAGGTTGCTGGTTTGATTCCCTCGACCAGCATGAATGGCTGAAGTACCCTTGAGTAAGGCACCTAACCCCCAACTGCTCTGGGTATGTTGTACATCACTCTGGATAAGAGTGTCTGCAAAGTGCCATTAATGTAATGTAATGTAATGTAATGTAATGAGGGGGCGGGATTATTCTAATGAGCTCCGCTTATGACATAGAAAGAGGAGCTGAATCTAAACAGCTTGTTGTTGAAGCTCATGTTTTCTGAAATAGGCCGCACAAAAGAAACTGATTGGGGTCTTATTTCACAGCTTGCGGATTGCTGGACTCCAGATACTCGTGTATGTGCACAAGCACTGAAAAAAAGTGAGATGTTCATAATATGTCCTCTTTAAAATAGCAAATCGCAAAGCTCCGTTAGTTTCAGAAATCCATCGTCAACAAGAAAGAATGACTGATGATCCACGGCAATTAATTCTGTTTTTTTTTTTTATACTTTGTTCTTTGACACTTTTTCTTCTTTTCTAAAACCATGGCTACAGATGGTGTGATGATAGCGACTTTCATTTTTGTTTTTCAGTCTTTCTGCAGTATTGTATAGACTGAGTGAGTGCCGTACATCATCCTGATACTCGGCATGAACTTTGATTCCAAATGAAACGGACTATTTTCACATGGTCAACAGTTTAGCCGTTGATCTGCTACACAAAACTGTTTGAACGCTTTTGTTCTGACGGGCACAGGAGAGGAGAAGACAAATTACATTACAGGCATTTAGCAGACGCTTTTATCCAGAGACAGCCTTGCTCAAGGGCACTTCAGCTATTCCTGCTGGTCCAGGGAATCAAACCAACAACCTTTTGGTCCCAAAGCTCCTTCTCTAACCTTTAGGCCATGGCTTTCCTGCTTCCATCCTTTTTATTTTCAATATCGTGAACAAAACTTTAACCAAATAAAAATGTTCAGCCTTTGATTGCACGAGTATTCGCCCGTGTTGCCGTGAAACATCATTCCCGGCTCGGTGAGAACCGACGACTCTAAGAGACACGTCGTTAACGTGATGTCCGTCACTGAACTGTCTCGCCACTGAAAATGAGAAACCCTTCATACGGAGCTGAGTGTGAAGCTCGGTGAAACAAGCAGCCAATTTTCTTTCTCCAATTTTCACCTGAGGCACGAGGGGCGAGGAAATATTGATTGGTGGCCCCTTGTGAAAAAGATTTCGACGAGGAAATCTGTTGGAGAGCAAAACACAATTTCAGTCCTGTAACAAGGAATGGAACTGAGCTGTTTGGGGAAAAAAAAATCCGCCAGTAAAACGATTAACAATACAATAAAATAAACCAGAGCAATATGAAGGTGCGAATCTGACACTCTGAACCATCACGGTCCCTGCATCTGGTGCTCAGAAATCATTTCTCAGAAATTTTTATTCTCTCTCACTCTCTCTATCTGAGGGGTGGCACGGTGGTGTAGTGGTTAGCGCTGTCGCCTCACAGCAAGAAGGTCCTGGGTTCGAGCCCCGGGGCCGGCGAGGGCCTTTCTGTGCGGAGTTTGCATGTTCTCCCCGTGTCCGTGTGGGTTTCCTCCGGGTGCTCCGGTTTCCCCCACAGTCCAAAGACATGCAGGTTAGGTTAACTGGTGACTCTAAATTGAGCGTAGGTGTGAATGTGAGTGTGAATGGTTGTCTGTGTCTATGTGCAGCCCTGTGACGACCTGGTGACTTGTCCAGGGTGTACCCCGCCTTTCGCCCGTAGTCAGCTGGGATAGGCTCCAGCTTGCCTGCGACCCTGTAGAAGGATAAAGCGGCTTGAGATAATGAGATAATGATGACTCTCTCTATCTCTTGTCATTGAGTCTCAAAGCCAAGCCTATTTGCACTTCACACTCCTTCACACTCTCCTTCACCTGAACCACAGTTCGGTCGCCTGTCGGGACCTGGGAATAATTTTATTCAACAGCTGTATTCAGTGCCACAAGGTTTCTGTGAGAAGGAAAGATCTCACTCGAGCCTGTTAGCCCTCAGCATGTGGCTTTAAGGCTGCTGGCCAGCGTGAGGTCATGAGTTTCTCTGGGCTCCGAGTTCAGGATCTGGACAGCACTCGAGAGCACAAACAATCTGAGAAAGAGAGAGAGAGAGAGAGAGAGAGAGACAAAGTGAGTGCAGCAGCCTCTCGGGAGAGAAAAGCCACGCTCCGCTCAGCATGCAGTCCTGCACCCGAGGCTCACGGAGGAGGAAAGAGGCTGTGATGATATCAGTACACACAGATGGGGGAAGTGAAGAGATGAAACTCCACACTGAGCTCAGGACTGACTCTGAGGCGCACACACACGCACACACACACACACACACACACACACACGCACACACGCACGCACAGAGCACTATGATTACACCAGAAACAGAAAGAGGCTTACTTTATTCAACTGGGTCACTGCTGATGCCCCTCTCTCTCTCTCTCTCTCTCTCTCTCTCTCTCTCTCTCGATGTTCTGTGTCTCACTTTTATTCAGCACCTGATTCCTTTAGTATTTCAATGCGAATGAACTTTCTCTTCTCTTCTCATTTTATTTCATCTCTTCTCCATTTACTACTTCTTTTTTTTTTCTTCTGGTTTCCATCATATTTTTCCCTTGTTTGAAAATCTCTTCTTTTCTTTATTTCCTTTGCTACTTTATAATTTTTCTATTCTTCTCTTCTTTTCATCTTGCACTCTTTTTCTGCTCTCTCTTCCCTTCTTCTCTTCTCCTCTCCTTTTTGTCTATTGTCTTCTCTTTGTCCTTTTCTCTTCTCTTTTCATATTTATTCTTTTCTCTTTACTAATCACATTTCTCATTTTTTTCTGTTCATTCCTGTTCTTTACTTCTCTTCTTTTTTATTTTCTTCCCCTCGATTCTCATTTCAATTTTCTTCTGTGCTCGACTCTTGACTTGTCTTCTCTTCTTCTTTCTTCTCTGTTCTTATATATTTCTCTTGATTTACTCCTTTATTCTCTCTTATCTTCTTTATTCAATCTTCTCTTCTTTATTTGATCTCTTTTATTCTATTTTCTTCTCTCCTCTTTTCTCCTCTTCTCTACTCTTTTTTCCTCTCCTCTTTTCTCCTCTCCTTTCCTTTCTCCTCTCATCTTTGCTCCTCTCCGCTCCTCTTTTCTCCTCTCCTCTTTGCTCCTCTCCTTTTCTCTCCTTTCCTCTCTTCTCCTCTTCTCACCTCCCCTCTCTGCTCCTCTCCTCTTCTCTCACATCTCCTCTCCGCCCCTCTTCTCTCCTCTCCTCTCTGCTCCTCTTCTCTCCTCTCCTCTCTGCTCCTCTCCTCTCACCTCTCCTCTCTGCTCCTCTTCTCTCCTCTCCGCTCCTCTTCTCTCCTCTCTGCTTCTCTCCTCTCCTCTCTGCTCCTCTCCTCTTCTCTCACCTCTCCGCTCCTCTTCTCTCCTTTCCTCACCTCTCCTCTCTGCTCCTCTTCTCTCCTCTCTGCTCCTCTCCTCACCTCTTCTCTCTGCTCCTCTTCTCTCCTCACCTCTCCTCTCTGCTCCTCTCCTCACCTCTTCTGTCTGCTCCTCTTCTCTCCTCTCCACTCCTCTCCTCTCTGCTCCTCTCCTCACCTCTTCTCTCTGCTCCTCTTCTCTCCTCTCCGCTCCTCTCCTCACCTCTTCTCTCTGCTCCTCTTCCCTCCTCTCCTCACCTCTCCTCTCTGCTCCTTTCCTCTCCTCTTTGCTCCTCTCCTTTCCTCTCCTTTTCTTTTCCTCTCCTCTTCTCTCCTCTCCTGTCCTCTTTGCACCTCTCCTCTCCTCTTTTCTCCTCTCCTCTCCTTTCCTGTTTTCTCCTCTCCTCTTTGCTCCTCTCCTTTTCTCTTCTTTCCTCTCCTCTCTGCTCCTCTCCTCTCCTTTTCTCTTTTTTCCTCTCCTCTTTGCTCCTCTCTGCTCCTCTCCTCTCCTCCAGGCCCTGGTCCTCCGGCGGATCAGACGGTGGTGATCCAGAAGTTCAGATTCCTGTCTCAGAAGCTCTTTGTGTCCGTGTCAGTGTTTGCTGGACTGGGCATCTTACTGGGCATTGTGTGTCTCACATTCAACATTTACAACAGCAATGTCAGGTGTGCCTGTCAGTGTGTGCGCCTCAGTGTGTGTGCCGGATTCCCAAAAAAAAAAAGCAGGATGTCGAGTCAGAGCATTCCCTTTTCATTAGAGCTCGGTCTCTATTCAGCCAGAAATAGTATCAGAAGAGGGCACGGGACTGAATGAGATTGAATAAGATGGAGAGGACTTCAGATGTTCCATCTGCACTAGTTAATAGCCAGAGCCACAGTCTCCTTCACATATGTATGCATTAGATAGTGATGCAGTGTGCACAGGAGCGTGCAGAGCCGAGTGAGTGTGGCTAATGGATTCAGAATATTAAGTGCATGATACGCATACTAAGTATGTAGCGTACTTGTGATAAGTACATTCAGATGTGTGTGTGTGTGTGCGTGTATGTGAATTCTCCTCTTTCATTTCAACTAACTTACCTGAGATAACACCTAAACCCCAGATAACTTTTGTGGGTGTGTGTGTGTTTCTGACAAAAGCAAGAACATGTCCATGTGTGACAGCTCAGAAAAGACTTACCGTACAGTGATTTAAATCTTATTCACATTCAGTCCCATGCCTGGAAGACTCATTTTCAATCAGTTTGTATCTGATGCAACAATTCCGTTGCAGGTTGTTTATTTCCTCCGGAAAAAAAAATGTGACAGAATCAATGCAGAACTTCAGAGTAACACTCCTCCACTCCGACCTACCATCCCTCGTTCCAGCCCTTATCTCATTTCTGATATTCAAAACAAGTCACATCATATGATCAGATTTATTCAGTTTTCTAGCAACTCCAGTAACCAAGCTAACAGCGTGAGCCTGGTTACTAGAGGGGCTTTTTACTAAAAGAAAAAAAAAACAGCATTTAAATAAACTGTCAGTCTGTAATGAAATTCAGTGATAAGGCTGAGATTAAAGGCAGCAAGATACAGTTGTTGATGCAGTGTTGAAATAAACACAGTGTGTTTTTCAGCTGTTAGTGTTCGCTATTAGCGAGAGAAAAAAACATTCTCGAATCTGATTGGTCAGAACGTGTTCCGCAGTTTTCTGTTTGCATTATGCGAATAAGTTTTCTGTAAACATTCTTGGCGAAGTCCTCCTGACAGAGCGCTTTGTAACATGACAAGCTGCGTTTTTCATCTTATTAACTTCAAAAGAGAGAAAAAAGAGGAAAAGAGGAGCTGGTGAGGGAATGACTTTTTAAACTCCTCGAACAGACATTTCACATTATTCTATCCACATTCACTGGATATGAGCAATCGGACACTCTGATTGGCTACTCTACTACTAGGCTATCAGCTCATATACCATGAGTAGAGAAAAACAAAATGGCGGCACACATCAAATCAGATTTATCACTTTGTTATTAAGTATTTAAAAGAAACAGAAATAGCTAAAAGAATACAGTTTTTTCCCCATAATATCTCCTGTTCTACACTCCAGCCCAGTCGATGGCGGTAATGCACCTTTAAGTTGGTTTGCCAACCACCAAAAAACCCTAAAGAAAAAGAAAATGGTGGAGCATGTTACTGAACCAACCGAGGACGAAACACTAAAAACTCTACTCGAAAACAAAACCCCAAAAAATAAAAAAAGCAACAAAATATGGAATAAAAGTATTTGATAGTAAGAACATTTTTGAAACAGTAATCCACGGCTTTGTGACTACCCGGCTGGACTACTGTAACGCCCTATATATGGGAGTTAGTGAGTCCTCCATTGCCCGTTTGCAATTAGTGCAAAATGCTGCCGCTCGCCTCTTAACAAACACCAGAAAGTATGACCACATTACACCTATTCTGGCCTCACTGCACTGGTTACCTGTTCATTTTAGGATTCATTTTAAAATGCTTTTGTTTGCTTTTAAAGCTTTAAATGGCCTTGCCCCACCATACCTCTCTGAGCTGCTACAACCCTACATTCCCAGCCGTTCTCTTAGGTCAGCTGACCAGTTGCTTTTGGCTGTACCCCGAACCAGGTTAAAAAACAGAGGAGAACGTGCCTTTGCTGTAGCAGCCCCAAAATTGTGGAATGCTTTGCCACTCCACATTAGACAAGCCCCATCTTTGTCTCTTTTTAAAACTATGATAAAAACCCACCTTTTTTATTTGGCCTTTGGATACTGGATGGTGTGTTGATGTGATGTAGAAGTGTTGGGTGGGTTATGAGTTTTTACTTATTTTATACTTATTTTACTGTTTTTACTTATTTTATACTTATTTTACTTATTGCTGATTTTATTCATTTATTTATTTTTGTCTATTGTTTACTGTTGTGGTGTACAGCACTTTGGAAACCCTGTGTTTGTTAAAATTGTGCTATATAAATAAAGTGGATTGGATTGGATTGGAACATATCTTTTTTTTTTTTTAAGAATTATTATTATTATTATTATTATAGCATTTTTCACAAATTGCTACTATCATTTCGCCAGTTTGTTTACATTCTAAGCGGAAATTGTTTTGTCGGACATTTTGTACAAAGTTTTTATTTCTCAAATTTGCAAAAAATAAAAATGCTCTGTTCCTCAAAATCCAGTGAATGTGGATAGAATAAAAGAGTTATTCCACTCAATCTTGTCATACATGGCTTATAGCCAACTCGATGCTAGGCGCTTCATTGGCTATCAGCTCATGTACGACTCGATTTCATGGAACAACTGTTAAATATGAAATATAACTATAAATGGATTTTTATAAAACCACTATGATATGTTGTTGCTATGTACGAGAGTTGGTACATTGCTGTGCAGGACATACAGGAAAATATTCAACTTCAGACTGCATAACATAAAACTCGTTGTTGATTATTTTTCTATAGAAGCACGTCCCCGTGTTGTCTGACCAGATTATTTTTGAATGAAAATTTACAAGCTGCTAAAAATTAATTTCCAAACTCTTGGAGGACATACTAGGCTTATGCAGTGGCTACTTCTGGCATGTCACTATAAATCCTGCTTGAGAAGATTCTGGAGAAAACAAACAAATTTTTGTTTGTACTCTCACTATAAGAGTCACGTTGGCTTTTCCAGAAGAATCCATCATCGGTTTTGTTAGAGACATGAACATAGAACAAACTAGAACGGCGCAGACTGTTGATCCACAGATGTACGTGGAATTGTATAAGCTCAGAACTCTGGCTGGCTTTTCCAAGGTACAGAAATTGATTCTGAGTTGAGTCGAGAACTGCACATATTAAAACTGCATGCCTCTGTAGTTAAGAGTCTGGGTGCTAAACTGGCCTGCTGCACTCCAGACCGGTCTCCCACTGAAAACTTTTGGTGCTGCATTATGAAGCACAAAATATGACAAAGGAGACCCTGAACTGTTGAGCAACTGAAATTGTATACCAGGCAAGAATGGGACAACATTTATCTTTCAAAACTACAGTAATTGGTCTCCTTAGTTCCCAAAAGTTTACAGAGTGTTGTTAAAAGTGGAGGTGATGCAATTGGAAGAATCCATCATCAGCTTCGATAGAGACAGGAATGTAGAACAAACTAGAACAGCACAGACTGTTGATCCACAGATGCATGTGGAATTGTATTAGCTCAGAACTCTGGCTGGCTTTTACAAGGGACAGAAATTGATTCTGAGTTGAGTCGAGAATGATGTAATTAAATAACATGGAGATAAATACAGATTTGTATTGTGTTCAAACCACAATAGAGGCATGTCTCGGTTCCGAATGTTACTAAGCTGTACCAGATATACCCAAAGCACTGTTTGGGAGCTATATTTAAATTAAGCCAATTTGACAGTGATTGCAAATTAACATGATAATTACAACAAAAACCATTAAGTCAGCTTCAGGATACTGGCAAATCTACTATTAGAAGTTCATTTAAATGATTGCCACCATCATCTTCTTTTCATTTGTATTTTCTCAAATTAGTCTTAATCACATTTCTTGATGAAATTGAAGTTGATCGAGGAAATCTGTTTCTGTGAGTCCTTATTTTCTATCCCCTGAGTGATTTTACTTCATTAAAGTTTGTCTTTTCATTAAGGCAGAATGAATAAATGTAAAATTAATATTCTGAGCTGTCACTTGGTAATAAAACATCCAAATGCCATAATTTTTTTTTTTTTTGCAAACTTTCTTCGTCACGCAACTGTGTGAAAATCAAGACGCTTAAACTTTCCTGGATGAAGTTTTCCAGATGCTCTTATCCACGACCTGCATAAACAATGAGACATCGCTGTCATTAAATAAGGAACATCCTGACACTGCACATGGAAGATGGAGACAGTCTCGTTTGTTGATGTAGCTGAAGATCTCTTGTGAATATTCCCATATGTTCCAGGTACATCCAGAACTCGCAGCCGTATCTGAATAACATGACGGCCGTTGGCTGTATGATGGCTCTGGCTGCTGTATTTCCTCTGGGGATCGATGGGCTCCACGTCCATCGCTCTCAGTTTCCTGTAGTGTGCCAGGTAAACCCAAAGGCATTATTGGAAATTGTAATATAGGAGGTTTATGATGCATGATACATGGAAGATTTTTTTCTGGGGAAAAAAACAAAGTATTTCTTGGATTCGATGTAGGTGAGAGCAGGGAGACTTGGGACAAATTTTCAGCTTTTGTAGATTGTGTGAAATTCTTTGCAGGTAGCGTCACATTCATATTGCATTAGAGAGTATTTACTGTACCCTCTTACCACAACATTACTGTAGTTTCTCAGCTTGTCACATATACTGACCTTCAGGCTTCACTTTTACTGTTATTTTTTGCAGGGAGACATGAGACATTGAGGGGAGACATGGGACATAATGAGGAGACATGGAACTAAAATAAAATACCTAGGTTAATCCGACAGGTTTAATTTTTATTTATTATCAAAATTTGTCCCATATGAACTGTATGAACACACAATGCTGGTACAGCGATGTCAGTTTACACAAAACCTGACTCGAGCACGAGTACTTCCACAAGTACTCGTGCTCTGTATGTGAATTAGATCAGACGATAAGTCAGACAATCTCTATTATAACTCACAAAAAAAAATCATGAGCTGCTTATTACTTTTAAAGGAGAACTGAAGGCAAATTTTTTATTATCAAAATTCTATTTATCTCATTTTATTAGATATCGGAATGCATTTTTGATCGCTATTTTGTCGCTGCTAGAGCAAGTTGAGTGTTTGAAATATGCTCTGTAATATATCAGTCCATATGACGCGGTACGCGGTGGTCCGGATCACCGTATTTTCCATACAAAACGAGGGCATTAATTAATTATTTTTCCTGGATTGTGGTCCGGTTCACCGTATGCTGTATTATATTACGATATAAATAAAAACTTAGCAAAATCATACTGTGTTTGTCATTTAATACGAGTTTTTTTACAAAGTCGTACATCATTTGTTATTTTTTCTCAAACCGGAAGAGAAATGCATGCGTAAAACACACGCGCAATAAAAGATACCAGTTCTAACGCATGTAAAAAAGCGGGAGCTGCCCGCTTTTTTAAAAGGTATCCTTTATCTTTATGGATAGGCCTAAACCATGCAACATCACAGTAAGACTTTTTATTTGTCTTCTGAACTTGGTGGTCCGGACCACACCTGAAAACGGCGTGGTCCGGACCACAACGGTAGTCCGGACCACCGCGTACCGCGTCATATGTCAAAGCGATGGCCGTAAACGAGATTCGTTGAGACCGAGACAACGTAGGACGGAAGTAAAATATACAGCGGAAATCAAAGTCACCAACATCTGCCAACGTTGTCAAAAGACGCGTGCGCCCTCTTTCGAACGCTGACGTAATCAAGCCGGAAGTTTTGTTTGTTTTGATAGCAATCAGGAAAGTTTGAAAAAAGTAGGCAGTAATCGTCATTTAAACTCGTTTTTGTGCAATATTTCGTTTGGAAAACCGTTTTCAAAATGGCGGCGCTGACACTTCAAGTTTCGAAGTCTCGCACAAGTCTCGTGAAGATCGTGCGGATAAGTGACGCCTGCCGTGTATGGAATCAATTTTATGCCAAAATGTTCATACAATACTTTTGAAATATCAAACAAAAACGACAAATCAAAATACAAAAAAAAGAAAAAAAAGAAAAATTTTTTTAGACTGGCAAACAAATTATTCATGTAATCGTGCAAAATATCAGTCTATTACTCTTCAGAAACCTTTTATTTTTGTTCCGCGGCTTTCTCAGTTTTGTTTGGCGTAATTTATTTTGGTTGTGATTCCAGCTTTCTAGTTTGCGCTCCCTGACTTTTTGCTTGCAGTTTTGGCACAAACTTCACGTGTGGGTGGGCTGTCCAGGAATGCATTCCCATTGGCTAACTTGTGTTTGACTGACAGCTACGCTCAGCCATTCCCTACTCGGATTCTGGCGGACTGTTTGACGAGTGACCGATCCATTGACGGTAAACAAGGATTGAGTGGACTTCAGTGGCGACTATGATATTGAATTAATTCAACAAAGTGTAACTTCAATATCATAGTCGCCACTGAAGTCCACTCGATCCTCGTTTACCGTCAATGGATCGGTCACTCGTCAAACAGTCCGCCAGAATCCGAGTAGGGAATGGCTGAGCGTAGCTGTCAGTCAAACACAAGCTAGCCAATGGGAATGCATTCCTGGACAGCCCACCCACACGTGAAGTTTGTGCCAAAACTGCAAGCAAAAAGTCAGGGAGCGCAAACGAGAAAGCTGGAATCGCAACCAAAATAAATTACGGCAAACAAAACTGAGAAAGCCGCGGAACAAAAATAAAAGGTTTCTGAAGAGTAATAGACTGATATTTTGCACGATTACATGAATAATTTGTTTGCCAGTCTAAAAAAATTGACTTTTTTTTCTTTTTTTGTATTTTGATTTGTCGTTTTTGTTTGATATTTCAAAAGTATTGTATGAACATTTTGGCACAAAATTGATTCCATACCCGTGGACCAAACTAACTAAATTCAACATGGCTAAAAACCGAATCGGCAGATAAATATAATATTTAATTGCAATTAGTTGCCAATACGAGTCACAATATAAGGTTACTAAAAGCAAAAACGTAGTTGAATAACACGTTAATTAAGAAATAAAGCAAGTTTAAAAATGACTTCAGTTCTCCTTTAACTTGACGCAAGAGAGCTAACGTTATCCCGACATAGCTAGCGATAACATTCAGCTAACTATGTTAGCAAAACCCACCACTAGTTAGCTAAATCCAATTCAATCTCTATGGAGCGGTGGTTAACTAACAGCAGTTTACACTTAGCTGAAAAAAAAATATATCAATGTCTTAATTCCAACCTGAGCACATAAAAATAGATGTCTGTTGGTTTTGTAAGCATTTGATGAGGTAAATTCACCACATTGGGTTTACACATAACGACTTACCGGCATAAAAAGCTATAAGTCGTCTCTCTTTTTCTTCACTCCACTGCCAGAGACGCCACCATCTTTGTTGAAAATTTCAGAAGCCCTCAGGTGGTCATGTGATTCACTGCTAGCACTCTGATTGGATGATCTTAAAAAGTTGCCCAAAATGATGAAAATTGTTCAGATAGAAATGATGTTGCTCAATCTCAATGGGAAAGTGTCAAAGCGCAATTGTCCGGCAACACTGCCCAAAAAGTTCCCCTTTAATGGTCAACATCTAACATCTGATGTCATCTAAAACTCCAATTGGTTGGAATTAATTTATGGGAATACAAACTGTCCCAGTGAAGTCTCCCCCGTCCCAAGTCTCCCCGCTCTTCCCTACTGTACATTGAAAAGACCGTTTCTTTTCCAGTTCCGCTTGTGGCTCCTCGGGCTCGGCTTCAGTCTGGCCTACGGCAGCATGTTTACGAAGATCTGGTGGGTGCACACGGTTTTCACCAAGAAGGATGAGAAGAAAGACAAGAGGAAGGTAAATCTTGTGCAGGTTTAATACAGAGGTCGTTCATGAAGAGCTGTGCTATAAAAGCTCTAGCCCTGACTTCATTATAATCGCAACAAAGATCATCCTGCTTTCTGTGAAAAATTATGAAATGATGTGATTATGATGATATTACATAATTAGATGATAATCAGTCTGTCTAACACTACTTGCTCTTTGCTTCGTGGTGCTCTCTCTCGCTCTCTCGCTCTCTCACCCTGATGTCTCTTCTGTTCTTCTTAACTAAAATAGGTCTCCCTTTCTTTCTCACTCTATCACTTTAGACCTCATCTCTGTGGCTGACCTCCGAGAAATGGGTCTCCAGACGCCCTTGAACACTCCTAAATGAACAATTTATCGTACGGCTCAAACTCGATGACCCTTTTGCACAGCTCTGGCTGAAACGATTCTCTCCATCATTTCGCAAAATCCATGTCAAAACACCCACTTTCCTGTTAACACTCTCCAGTCAGGAGATACGTGTTCGCCGTCACGTAGAATTCTTGGGTGGTGGAATAAGAGGAGAAAGAGAGAGAGTGGGAGAGAGAGAGAGAGGTTAGCTGAGTTGGAAAAGCAGAGTCTTTTTCAGAGATAAGAAGCCATTAGTGAATATTTATGAGCGTCTGCCTGGCTTTTAGGGATTAGAACATGGAGAGTTGTCACAAATGCAGCTTGTTCTCTACTTAAAGAGGATGATGATGATGATGCACGCCGCACAATGCAACTGATGGAAATGCAATTTCATGTTCACTTTGTTTGCCGCATCAGGGATGTAAAATGCAAATATTTGAGGGGGTTGAAATTTGTTTCCTGTCATGAAAGATTAAAGGAATACTTCAGTGTTTCAACCCAATTTCTACCTTACTCAGCTGTACAGTAGGTTTGATTATCACTGACAAGTATTCCGTCCCATTTCCCTGTACCGAGAATGAATAACGTCCTTAATACCTCAGTAAACATGTTCAGCAATAAGCGCTGTCAGAATATTTTATTTAACTCCGTCTATGTCGCTTGCTGCCGTGTGCTGCTAGCCCACGAACTCCTCCTGCTGAGTTTCTGACATTTAAACGTGATCGTTAATGTCTCTCAGTATTCAGTGCTCAGTGCTCGCTGAAGTGAAATGCTTTCACATGCATCCCTGCAATTACCTTTTTTAAATCAGGTTCCTTGTATCATACAGAGATGTCCACAAGCACCGGCGACCGGTGATTTTCTCCGCCTGCACAGACAGTCTGTGCTGACTACTCAATCCCGGACAAAAATAAAAACTTGCCTTTCAACATTCTAGTGATTTTATATCGTCTCTGCTGCCCATAATTTGCTGCAAATCCAATTATTTCACCATGAAATTGTCTTCGATTTGGGTCTAGCATGACCAGAAGCGATGCCATGTTTGTTGATCGAGTCTCGCGCTCTGATTGGCTGAGCTGGACCACGTGACCACGCCGAAGCAGATGACGGTAAAGACGCAGTTGGTGGTTGTTGCAGACGATTTCACTCGGTTTTCACAAAATGCCACCGAAGAAGAAACTAAAACCTTTCGTGATAACCTTCAAATAAATATAAAGCCTGTTTTCTGCAGGTTTGTACGTATAAATTGGGATTAATATTTTCATATCTAAGAATTGTTATTTCCATATCCACAAGCTACCCAGAGTGTCGAAGTTCCCACAGAGATGTCCGGTCCCTTCGCTAAGGCTTCATACTTATAAAGTGCAAGTGCAAATAACTAATTGTGTGCAAATTTTTATGCTGAAATTAAAACTGTACAATACACAATACCACACCAGAAGCACATCAAGTACATTACACATGCACCAAATAAGCTCACTATGTAGTTATGTTACCGAGCCAGGCAGCGTACTACAGAGGGGAACTGAGGAAGCCAAGCGCACACACATCTGGAGAGAAAGCTCTCAAAATACATATTTTGCAAGTATTTTACAGGGAAATGGTTAGTAATTTATTAGCTGAGAGTGCACCAGAATCCACCAGAAGGCATGGAAATTCACCTCCGCATATTCCAGAGCTGGCTACTATTTTATTTTAGCTGGCTACTTCAGATTTTCTGGAGAACCCTGATCGTAGTATTATAATGCCGCTTTTCCACTACAAACGCGGCTGAGTCGGGCTGAGCCGTGCCGTGCTGAGTCGAGCTGAGTGGGGCTGTTGGAGTTGCATTTCGACTACAACCGCGCTGAACCGTGCTGGCTGGAAGTGAGTGGACACATTGGGTGGAGTTAGCGAAAGTGGGTGGACGTCAGGTGATGTCGTTAAGCAGCGCAAACAGTGACATCAGTGATCTTTTAAGCGGTCGTCTCACGACCCGAATAGTAAACAATAAACATGGAGGACATGGAGTCGTTAGTGTTGCTGGTCTTGGTGCTGTGGCTTGTTGTCACCAACAACGCGGACAGATACTGGCAAGAGCGTATAGATGAGGCGAGGCGCATAAGGCTTCAGAAATTCTCGTAATTCGTAATTCTTCTTCTTCCGGGTTTACGGTGTTTACAGATCCCAGCGTGCTCGCGGGGCGTGTGTGGGCATGTGAGGACACTCCTCCTCACCAATCAGTGCACAGGGGAGTGTCTACTCACGCCCCCAGCCTCACTCGGCTCGGTTTGGCTCACTTCAGCCCTACTCCAAAACCGTGCGAGTTTTAGGGGCTAAGCAGGGCTGAAGCGAGCCGAGTCGTGCTGTTTTTTGGTAGTCGAAACGCGAGCCGTGTCGGGCTGAAGTGAGCTGAAGCGAGCTGAAGTGAGCTGAAAAAGGGTAGTGGAAAAGGGCCATAAGATGTCGTAGTTCCTCCTCTTGATATTTTTGTAGCGCAAAGTTCACAGTCTGCTTTGCTTTGATTTGATTGTTATCCGAATCATGAAATACGTCCAGATCACAGGTATCTCATGTCGTCTGTTATTAATGTGACAACATTACAGGACAGGAAGCTTAGGTCACATAGTAAATAAGCACAGTATCAGAACAATACCTAATTCTAGCATCTATATCAGTGTATCCCTCATCACAAATCAACAACTGACCTTAGACTCTTAAACAAATTGTCTGTTCTTCACTCAGAAATGGGAAATGGGTCAAAAATGAGGTAGAAATTTTTCATTTTGAAACTTCTTCTTCGTTTTGAAACTGACTTTGAATCATTTAAGAAACACTTAAAGCTAGACAGCCTTTCAATTTCATAAAATCGGTGAAATTTAGTTCCCTCTGAAATCTGGTCATTGTGATGGATGTTTATTTCTGTAATATCTCACAAAATATCAGGCTATTCTGTGGCTGGGATTCTGTGGTTATTTAATTTGAGGGGATTCCCGAGCAAATAATGTGCATGAATCGCTCACTTCGTGCAGTCAAGCAGACAGAGGAAGTCCGTGTGCGCATGCGCAGGTTTACCTTCTTCTTCTTCTTCTTTTGGGTTTTACGGCAGCTGGCATCCACAGTGTTGCATTACTGCCATCTACAGGTTTACCTTTGAGCGTGCACTGACAGTTCCATCATTCTGTCGCTAAACGAACAGCTGATCACACCGAGGTGCTCGCTGACCGCCGATATTTATTAGTTTGGTCCTGCGTTTCCTTCGTATATGACATAATGTCTTTTCTTCTCGCTTTCCATTACTGTAGTCAAGTCAAGTCTATTTGTATAGCACTTTTAACAATAAACATTGCCGCAAAGCAGCTTTACAGAATTTGAATGAATTAAAACATGAGCTAATTTTATCCCTAATCTATCCCCCATGAGCAAGCCTGTGGCAACGGTGGCAAGGAAAAACTCCCTCAGACACCACGAGGAAGAAACCTCGAGAGGAACCAGACTCAAAAGGGAACCCATCCTCATTTGGGCAACAACAGACAGCATGACTATAACATCAACAGTTTTAACATGAAGTCAGTTTCGTTGATGTTATAAACTCTTCACTGATGGAAACTTGAGTGCAAAACTGTTCATGACAACCGCAGTCCTAAAGTTAGCAAGACAACTGTAGTCTTCAGCCATAAAAGCATTACTGTAAGAGTCCAGAGCGTCTTCCAGGTCTGACTTTCAACTGTCCATATGGGGCCGAACTCCACAGGAGGTCTTTCACGTTTCATTCGCATACTCACGTCCTCCATTTTTCTCTCCTGTTTCAAATTTGTATCCCACAATGCCTTGCGCGAACAGGGAAAGCCCACCACGTGATGCATGATGTAGTATCTTGAATTGGGTCATGGTGAAGCAGGAAAAAATAGCGGAGAATTTAGGGCCATGTGGCCCTAAATTCATTAATTGTTTTATTTTAAAAAGCCTAATGAAATTGGAAGTCTGTGATTTGAATTCAGTAGCTTTCGGTTCACGAAACAAAAATAATTGGGTGTCGGGGAAAATTCTTTTTATGACCTACACTTAAAAAATCTGAAAGGCGGTCTACCTTTAAAGACAAATTTATTTAGTAAGAATAGATAGAATTACTTGTTGGTAACAACGATATTTGTGTCTTTTCTGAAAGGCTTTTTTTTTGGTCTATGTTTTTGGAATTTTGTATAATTTTTTGCTTTCAAAAACGTTTATATATATATATATATATATATATATATATATATATGTATATGTGTGTGTTTTGTTTTTTAATTGGATTTTTTTAATAGTATTTTGTCAAGCACTTTAGAGTACTACATATAAGTGCACTTTCTAAATAAAATTAAATAAATAAATAAATAAATAAATAAATAGAAAAATGTTCCCGGTATTACTTGAAGCAAGTATTTGGCACAAATGCACTTAATTCAGGTGCAGTTATACATAAGAGAAATCATCATCACACCCTGATGTCAGCTGTGCGTTATTCTGTAAAGTCAGAGCTCCAGTGTAAACCAGCTGTCGTCTACTGCGAGAACCCAAAATAGTGACTATAACACGTTTCTGCATTGATCATTCTCAAGATGGCTTTTGTTCATCGCAAACGCAGCAATCCATAACATACGATGCGAACAGGAGTCATTGACTGTAAAAGAGTAATGCTTTCAGTTGAAGCCTGACACTCATAAGATCTACACTCTGTACTGGGCTGAATTGGCTTTGCAGTAATGGCCCACTTGTTTTCTCCTCGTCCTCCGTGCACTCACTAGTTAGTTATGGGGCCATAAATCCGTTCCTTTCCACTCGAGTGGTTTCTGCCCATGAGAAAAGGTGACTTGTTAGTATTTGTGTATCCCAGCAGCATTTGGAGCCCTGGAAGCTCTACGCTACTGTCGGCGTGCTTCTGGTTATTGACGTCCTGTCCCTCACGATCTGGCAGATTGTGGATCCGCTACACATCACAGAGGAGGTACGGCAGTGCTTAGGTTCTCAGTGCATACAGCACATTGTACATGTTGTTGCAGGAATTAAAATGTGTCGTGGCTAGACTATTATGGTCAAGTAAGAGCCACCTTACATGAACAAAGTATCAGGAAGATGATTCAGATTGAAATAATGGAAATTCCTTCCCTTTCCTTTCCTTTCCTGTCTGTTTGTTGTTGCTCGGATTGCACGCTTTGAGCAGAAATTCACAAGAGAGGCGCCGAAGGAAGACTTGGACGTGTTGATTGAGCCCCTGCTGGAGCACTGCAGCTCTGAGAAGATGAACACATGGCTCGGTAACAGCACATGCATGAGTCGGGAAGCTAATATTCAAATATGAACATGTCGTTTGTAAATAGATACGAATACAGACATGGATAAGAGGTGCACAGTTTGTTGAGGGTTTTTTACCAAAAGGCATCTGGTTGAGACTGGAGCTGTGAAATGAGATGCAAGAACAAAGTCATGTGACTGGGATGCTGTTACTTTCATACAGGCAAGCGGTCTGATATAAAGCTTGAATTTACAGCATTCATTTATTCGTCCTTAGTAACTGCCTGGTCAGGGTAATTGTGGTTTAAATTTGGTTGATAGTTTGTGTATATTTTGGAAAATTGAACCAAATTAATACGTTAGATTGTCATGGGCAGGTACAGTGGTGCTTGAAAGTTTGTGAACCCTTTAGAATTTTCTGTATTTCTGCATAAATATGACCCAAAACATCATCAGATCTTCACACAAGTCTTAAAAGTAGATAAAGAGAACCCAGTTAAACAAATGAGACAAAAATATTATACTTGGTCATTTATTTATTGAGGAAAATGATCCAATATTACATATCTGTGAGTGGCAAAAGTATGTGAATGTCTAGGATTAGCAGTTAATTTGAAGGTGAAATTAGAGTCAGGTGTTTTCAATCAATGGGATGACAATCAGGTGTGAGTGGGCACCCTGTTTTATTTAAAGAACAGGGATCTATCAAAGTCTGATCTTCACAACACATGTTTGTGGAAGTGTGTCATGGCACGAACAAAGGAGATTTCTGAGGACCTCAGAAAAAGCGTTGTTGATGCTCATCAGTCTGGAAAAGGTTACAGAACCATCTCTAAAGAGTTTGGACTCCACCAATCCACAGTCAGACAGATTGTGTACAAATGGAGGAAATTTAAGACCATTGTTACCCTCCTCAGGAGTGGTCGACCAACAAAGGTCACTCCAAGAGCAAGGTGTGTAATAGTCAGCGAGGTCACAAAGGACCCCAGGGTAACTTCTAAGCAACTGAAGGCCTCTCTCACATTGGCTAATGTTAATGTTCATGAGTCCACCATCAGGAGAACACTGAACAACAATGGTGTGCATGACAGGGTTGCAAGGAGAAAGCCACTGCTCTCCAAAAAGAACATTGCTGCTCGTCTGCAGTTTGTTAAAGATCACGTGGACAAGCCAGAAGGCTATTGGAAAAATGTTTTGTGGATGGATGAGACCAAAATAGAACTTTTTGTTTTAAATGAGAAGCATTGTGTTTGGAGAAAGGAAAACACTGCATTCCAGCATAAGAACCTTATCCCTTCTGTGAAACATGGTGGTAGTAGTTATCATGGTTTGGGCCTGTTTTGCTGCATCTGGGCCAGGACGGCTTGCCATCATTGATGGAACAATGAATTCTGAATTATACCAGCGAATTCTAAAGGAAAATGTCAGGACATCTGTCCATGAACTGAATCTCAAAAGAAGGTGGGTCATGCAGCAAGACAACGACCCCAAGCACACAAGTCATTCTACCAAAGAATGGTTAAAGAAGAATAAAGTTAATGTTTTGGAACGGCCAAGTCAAAGTCCTGACCTTAATCCAATGGAAATGTTGTGGAAGGACCTGAAGCGAGCAGTTCATGTGAGGAAACCCACCAACATCCCAGAGTTGAAGCTGTTCTGTACGGAGGAATGGGCTAAAATTCCTCCAAGCCGGTGTGCAGGACTGATCAACAGTTACCGCAAACGTTTAGTTGCAGTTATTGCTGCACAAGGGGGTCACACCAGATACTGAAAGCAAAGGTTCACATACTTTTACCACTTATAGATACGTAATATTGGATCATTTTCCTCAATAAATAAATGACCAAGTATAATATTTTTGTGTCATTTGTTTAACTGGGTTCTCTTTATCTACTTTTAGGACTTGTGTGAAAATCTGATGATGTTTTAGGTCATATTTATGCAGAAATATAGAAAATTCTAAAGGGTTCACAAACTTTCAAGCACCACTTTATGAGCAAAAATAATAACTATCCTACACACATTAAAAAAAAAAGACGGTCACACCCACTAAACCAGAATATAGATACAGCTATGAATATTTGGAGCACTAAACAGATCCAGGTACAGATATTGTCAGTGTTACACCCGTCTGTATGCATGAGGGGAATTTTAATATTGTAATTGTAACACTCACTGGGAATTTTTGCTTGGTTCTTTTTTTCTCCACCCCAGGTTTTTCATTTCATGTAATATTTTGCACTAATGAAACAAATTAATCACATCCTCAATAAAACAGATTAAACCAGTCTGCGTTCTGTGGTCACAGAGTGATTAAAATGCGTGTGTGAAGTAAATGTGTGGCCGTGACCTTGAGAACAGAAGTGTGAATTACCATGAAAATTACTGTGAGACTACAGCTCAAGCATCGCTGTTGAATTATTGTTAATTAATGCATTTTATCCAGTTAGATAGGCATTAAAAAAAAAAAGCAAGCCAATATTAAGATTTAGTTTCTGATCAATTTTCGGACAGCCAGAAAGACAGTGTTTTGAGTAGATCTATAATAAAACAGCACGTTTGTTTTGTCTGTATGACCTTGTTGTGTCCTCACTGTTCCAGGGGTGGTTTATGGCTACAAGGGCTTATTGCTGCTGCTTGGCATTTTCCTCGCCTATGAGACCAAATCTATCTCTACAGAGAAGATAAATGACCACCGAGCCGTGGGAATGGCCATCTATAATGTCTCTGTGAGTCTCTCAGCTCCTCTGTCCCTCCATCTGTTTCTGTCATTTTGGAAATTTCACTGTGCTTCTCGATCCACCCAGCTGAGGGATATATATATATATATATATATATATATATATATATATATATATATATAATGACACAAGTGTTTTACTGGGAAATACGTCGCTTGTATTTTTCATACGAACTACATGCGGGACATTGAGTGACACATTTTTCAATAGCCTCACCCGTGAGGAAATCAGTGAATTGTTTTGATGAATTTGGGGACTTTTTGTTTGTGAATGTCTCGATATAATTCAAAAAAAAATCACACGTTGCTTGAAGATATGAAGTTTATCTACTCATGTTGAAAAACTCGCATTTTTTCATCCAAAATACATCACGGCTCTGAGTGACATATTTAAATAATACTGGCTGGCGTTGCGTGGTAGACAAGTCGACGAGTCGAAGACGAGTTCAGTATCATGCTAGCTGAAAGGAATATATCTGATATACCATGAAAAAAGCCAGTCAGTGTTGTTATTATTCATCTCATCTCATTATCTCTAGCCGCTTTATCCTGTTCTACAGGGTGGCAGGCAAGCTGGAGCCTATCCCAGCTGACTACGGGCGAAAGGCGGGGTACACCCTGGACAAGTCGCCAGGTCATCACAGGGCCGACACATAGACACAGACAACCATTCACACTCACATTCACACCTACGGTCAATTTAGAGTCACCAGTTAACCTAACCTGCATGTCTTTGGACTGTGGAGGAAACCGGAGCACCCGGAGGAAACCCACAGGGAGAACATGCAAACTCCGCACAGAAAGGCCCTCGCCAGCCACGAGGCTCGAACCCGGACCTTCTTGCTGTGAGGTGACAGTGCTAACCACTACACCACCGTGCCGCCCATTGTTGTTATTATTATTATTACTATTATTATTATTAGACATACACATTCCATGGAACAATTGTAGGTTTTACAAAAAGTTAAGAACAGAGGGGCTACTTCCCAATATTATACATATGGGCCACTTTTTTCATTGAATAAAAACATTTATTTTTTTCGCAGTCTGGTTTCCATCAAATCCTGCGCTCTGATTGGCTGGCGAGTGGGTCCGTATCCTACGATACGGACCCTAGATACGGACCTCAGATACGGACCTCTGGCAACTCACTCGTTCACAACAACAACAACAACAAACATAGTAGCAATTTTTGTCAACATTTATTTTTGCATTTCTCAGGAGAACAGCATTAATTTTACAGCATGGATAGTGATAACAGTGTTCACAGTGAAAGCGAGTTTTACTACCCTGAGGAAGAAGAAATAAAAGAAAACATTTCAGGAGAAAGCTAAAAACCTCTAACTGTTGCTAACGCCGAGCAAAAACATGGCTGAATCCTGAATGACTCAGTTTTGTATAAATAGGGGACTACATAGGCGGCAAAATGTAGTTTTTTTCCTGCCATGGAAGTGCACTTGTATACCAAGGAGGAAGCCATTTGCATTACAGCCATGAATGAGGATTCAAAATGGCGGCTCGGCTCGGTTTTCCCTTTCGGGCACTCTTGTTTTCTGTTAGAATTTGGTAAAGAAAAAAATAAATATATTATTTACCAGCTTAAGGTCGGTCCGTATGGTGAAATACCGTGACCTCGGCCTTGAATACTGACCTCGGCCCAGAAGGCCTCGCTCAGCACTTTCAAGACCTCGGTCACGGTATTTCACCATACGGACCTCCCAGCTGGTAAATAACATATATTTATTCTATTCCCTTCTAGCAGATTTATTGATGCCATGCTATATTGTTATCTCTTATCCTCCATGTATTACGCCACTCTCCCCAATGGAGAATGAGCATGCAATATTGTTATAATATTGCACATTGTCAAGACAACATGATGTCACATGTTGGAGTTCATTAAAAGATGATCCAATGACAACTTTTCTGCTGCGCATGTGCACAATCGTTTCTTTGTTGGCCGGGAGAGAGAGAAGACTGGGTTAATTTGGTGCTCGAATTAAGTACCAAATAAATAAACTGAAAATTGACACTAAAGACGCGCTGAGCACCCGAAAGGCTACCAAAACTTCATTATATATTCTTCATGCATATTTACAAGAGAAAAACATACCAACCGACATCGAAAAACTGGAAAAGAAACACATCGGAGATGTAAAACCTCCGCACTAGTGAGTGACTCGGACAGTTTGTACATAAACATGGTGGCGACATTTGCTTTATTAAAAGGTGAAGATTTAAAGAGACAGACACGCTGAACACCTGAAAGGCTACCAAAACTTCACTGGATATTCTTTATGCATATTTACAAGAGAAAAACAGACCAACAGACATTGAAAAACTGGAAAAGAGCGCAATAGCAGAAATATTGTCAAAGTTCTACTTGGAGGTGAGGAAAAGTGACAGAGACTTTTACAAGACGACGTCACTCATGGACTTCACTCAGCAAAGCCCTTTTGTTTTGAACAACTGTGATGTAACGATTAACTACGACCAAAAGTAACTTTAAACTTGAACCGTCAGCCTGGATATAGCTTGTATAGAAGTTGGGTTGTTGTTCAGGCTTTTTGGGCTTGTACCATTTTTATTGTTAGAACTTTGACTTTGTACAGTACATTGGATTGATAGAACACTGAATTACATTTGATCAGAATCAGCATTCAATATTGGTAAGTTCCTCCCTGTTCTTAACTTTTTGTAAAATCTATAATTGTTCCATTGAATGTGTATGTAAAATAATAATAATAATGGCTTTTTTCATGGTATATCAGATATATTCCATTCGGCTACTCGTCTTTGACTCGTTCAATATCATGCTGGCTGAATGGAATATATCTGATACACCACTCAACACCAGCCAATATTATTTAAATATCCAAAGCACTCGCTAGCATGGAAGTTTTACATGTAATCCATATTTTATGGCATTTTCAATTCACTGCAACAGTTTACTGCGGGCGCCACCGGTGAACAAAGAAATGCTTCTGCACATGCGCAGCAGAAAACTTTCTCAGTGAATATTCGCATCAGCTCTGACGCATGACGTCATGTTGTCTTGACAACCGTGCAATATCGTAAACCATATTCAACGCTCATTCTCCATTGGGTAGAGTGACGTAATACACGTAGGATAAGCGATATGCTAACAATATTGCATGCTATCAAACCAAATGAATGAAACCCGCTAGAAGGGAATAGAACACGTGTTTTTATTCCATCGAAAAAGTGTCCTGAATGTATAATGATTCCTGATATTTCACTCCGATTATGTCACTCCCAGTGTTTTCCCGCTGACTAGATGCGTGTTGTCAAAATAGCGAAC
This sequence comes from Neoarius graeffei, assembly GCF_027579695.1. Lineage (NCBI taxonomy): Eukaryota > Metazoa > Chordata > Actinopteri > Siluriformes > Ariidae > Neoarius > Neoarius graeffei. The sequence continues at coordinate 23,742,054 of NC_083590.1, read as the reverse complement.
CGGTTTAAAATTAAAATTCTTTTGATTAACTGGGTGGTTTTGTGTGTGTGTCCAGATAACATAAAGAATATTGCACGGTGGCGCAAATATATGAAGTTTATCTTCTCGTGTTGAAAAATATATCAGTCATTCGCTTCACACTCTCTCTCTCATGATATATACATTCATTCACCACTTGAAGATAAACTTCATATCTTTGTGCAATCATGTAGTATCATATGCTCATGCTCGCTGGCGTTTGTGAGATTAGCAATAAGACTGGTGTTAGTCAGCCTTTCCTATGTTCCTCGGTTCCTCTTGTTTTTTGTGAATCTTTCTTGTACTTTTACTTTAATAAGTCACGAGTTATATAGAGTCTAAAAGCTTTTCTACTTTCACCTCAGTAATCATTTTCAAGCTGTGCTCCATTTCCCAGAGAATTTATTTCGATAAGGATGTAATTTTACGTTTTACCTGAGTAAAATTACAATTGTTGGAAATTCTACCACCTTTGGTAACGAGATGAATGTTTTCAGCACTGTGCTACTCGGCTGAGTGAAAAAACTCACTGAATGCTTTTCTGAAATGAACTTTTTTGGCTTTGGAAATATTTTACTGTGATTAAAAAAAAAAAAAAACGCTGGCAGCAGAACTTGTTACAATTAGCCACTTCTCAGAACAAGTAAAATTCTTGAGTAAAAGTGCCTTGAGTGAGCATGGCCTAATGTACACCCTCTTAAATACTGAGTAAGGTGCTGTAGTTTCAGGCAAAACATTAAAGCAATTAAAATTTCACAAAGTGATGAAAATGCAGAAATATGTCTTTCACTGCAGGATATCTCAGTGCATGAGAATTTCTCTTTTTATCAGCAAAAATGAAGTCTCGTGTTAACATTTGCTTAACGCTTATACTTATAGAGCTGTATGGATTTAAACAGATCAGATTTCTCATGATAATAAATCATGCAAATATATAATATATAGCCACCGTATTTCTTTTTCATATAAACTTTGTTATAGATTTCTGTTTTATGACTTCTACATTGGGGCGGCACGGTGGTGTAGTGGTTAGCGCTGACGACTCACAGCGAGAATGTCCGGGTTCGTGGCCGGCGAGGGCCTTTCTGTGTGGAGTTTGCATGTTCTCCCCGTGTCCGCGTGGGTTTCCTCCGGGTGCTCCGGTTTCCCCCACAGTCCAAAGACATGCAGGTTAGGTTAACTGGTGACTCTAAGCCCATGTTTACATTAGACCGTATCAGCGGATCATCAGATTAACGTTTTTAAAACGATTAGCGTGCACACAGCAACGCCAATACACGATTTGCGTGCACACAGCAATACCAATACACGGATACGCTCGGCTCCGCAGGCATCCTGCGCTCCAAATCACTCCGCCCTGAACAGCGAGTGCCCTCTGGAGGGTGCGCACTCCGGCCCTGCGCAGCTCACAGAGCGCACGAGTGAAGCGCACGAGCAGTGATTCGGGACTGAGCTGCTGTGTGTGTGATCCCAGCGCATATCACTTACCACTTGCAAGTGGAAGGATGGCAAGCCTAAAGACAATCGTAACTACACAATGGGCAGTATTTGCATCAGTATTTGCAGTATTTTCATACTTTTATACTCTTTAATGAAAGGTGATACAAGGCGGAAGTCCGTGCCGTTTTTCAGCAGTCGCGTCACATGACCAACGCCAGCGAATCAGGAAGGTGGATGTCACAGTGACGTTGTCCAATGAGACGCCAGCTAGAGCTCAGCACAGCGTATCCGCGTATTCTGAATGTTTACACAGCACCGGACCAGACACGATCTGGATTGAATACGTGGACACTGGCGGATTCCCGTTTCCCGGCGTTTCCAGGCGTTTTAATGTAAACGGACAGTGCATCCGCAAAGAAAACGAGACAGATACGGTCTAATGTAAACGTAGCCTAAATAGACCGTAGGTGTGAATGTGAGTGTGAATGGTTGTCTGTGTCTATGTGTCAGCCCTGTGATGACCTGGCGACTTGTCCAGCACTGCAAAAACCCGGCTTACAAAAACAAGAAAAAAAAGTAATAAAATTAGGAATATTTTACTTAAAATAAGCAAAATTAGCTGCCAACAGAACAAGAAAATTTGACTTGGCAAGATTTTTAAAAACAAGTAAATATATCTAGCTTTAGAAACCCCACAGATGTCTTAAAACTAGTGTATTTATACTAAAAACAAGTAAAGTTGTACTACTCATTTTAACATGCTAGATACTTTGTCCCCCAACCAACAGTTTGACTATTTCATCCGGACGTATTGGTGTGCTCTGTTTAAGTAAGTGTCTATACCAACTGAGACCGCCAAATAAGTCAAAATCAGAACAACAAACCAATCCATTTTGTAGCCTATTTTTGTTGCCAGATTGACAATACAACAATTCATTTAATTTAGTTATCTGTTTTGTGTTAAGAGATTAAAAGAAAGGATAAGATGCTTGAAATAAGAAATTCTGACTTTGACAAACTTGTTATGGTTAATATATTGTAACACCGATGAAATTATGGTAATTTTCATTTTAAGACAGAACTTACTCATAACCAGTAATAAAATCTCAATAACAAGTTATAATACTGTACCTTATTAAGATAATTGAGGGAAAAAATGCTGAAAGTAAGTGAAATACTCTTACACAAAACCTGCCTGGAAAGGAGAATTATCTTGGCAGACAAATAACAAGCATATTTTGTCTTGATTTAAGATATTTAATCTTGGTTAGATTTTACTTTTTGCAGTGAGGGTGTACCCCGCCTTTCGCCTGTAGTCAGCTGGGATAGGCTCCAGCTTGCCTGCGACCCTGTCGAACAGGATAAAGCGGCTACAGATAATGAGATGAGACTTCTACATTATCGAGTCGATACAAAAACATTTTAGAGTCCAAATGTCCGTTTCATTTTCCAGCACAAAATTAAATGTTACAGAAAAAAAAAGTTTGTATCTGAGCAGCGTATTCCATAAGAGAGCACTTTTCAGATTAAAAAAGAAAACGTAATGAAGGCTGCTGGGTTTTGGTGCAAAATGAAGAAGCGAGTGTGACAGTCAAAGTGTCCAAAAGAACTGTGGCTGGTTCTGGAAGATGCTCAGTAAAACCTACAGATCATTTCCGCATCAAACTGCACTCACTGGACCTCAGACTACTATTTTTTTTTTTTTAAAGCAAAGGGTCGTCTCATACTTTGTTTAAATATTGACTTTGATTTATTATGGCTTACTGTTTACGGTTTATAATATTTTTTTTAATGCTGAATCATTTCATTTCATTATTTTGAAGCCATTTTTAGTCTCCAGCATTTATTTCGTCTCCATTTCGTATGAAGGCTCCGTCCAGTAAATTCTGACTTAGTGTATGATACTTAACAATAAAACGCAATGCTATCAGAAAACCGCCAGCGACTGGGTATTTTGATGTGTCCCGCTGAAACAAGGTTAATGTTAACGCTCCGAAGTTGACTATTTTCGTATAACATCGTGTCCCAAAGTTTTTTCTTTCTTTTTTCCAAAAGTGATAATTTCCCATTCATTAGAAAAACGTATGTTTGTAGTTACGTTGTTGTAAAATAAGATGAAAGTTAGTTTCTGTTGTCACTTACGTTACAGAAACTATTCTTTCACCAACCTCTCTGTTTCTCACTCTTGAGGTTAATATACAAAAAAAAAAAAAAACCCCACAGCTTGTCATGTTACCGAGAAACCAGCAAGTACAAAGTGCTGACACTGGAGAGACGAAAATGCTAAATAAACACGTCCTCACAGAAGACTTTGCTATGTCGCAATAATTAAATGTTTTTGAGCAAATTCGGTATGCACAGCACTCGACGCTGTTCTGTTAAAGGCAATTTAACGTCCGAGTGCTTCTGTAAATGGTGACACATTTAATGGATCAAATCCGTCGTGTCAGAAAAGCAAAAGTCAGCCATGTATAAAAGCGACGGCTTCATGCAAGTCTGTGTGACTGAACTCAACTTCTACATGACAGGAAGTAGATCTGTTTGTTTTCAAAAAGCTTTTGAATACAGTCCAAATCAGATTGCATCTGTATGCTTTTATAAATGTCACAGTGATGAGTAAACAACTGTCACCAGTGGTCAAACTGTGAAAAACAAAATTAAAAAGAAACGGTGGTTTGGCGCACCGCCACCACAAAGTACCTGCGCAGCGGAAAACCCCCGTATGAACCTGACAGTTAGCTCCTAATGTGATCGACTCATTTGCGTGACAATGGAGAAGTTTGATTTTCTTACGAGGGTTTTTTTTAAAAAACCTTTTTGAAGGAAGATGTTCGGTATCGAGATCTGGTTTGAGTGTTAAACTGCAGTACAGAGGAAATTTGCCTCAAATTCTACTCAAAAAATTTCAAATTTACTCAAATTGTTACTCTATGTGACGCCTGCGAGTGTTTCGGGGGCGGTGCCTCTGTTGACAGCGCGGAGCTGGAAGTTGATTGTGCTGAATGTCGCCAGCTGCGAAGCCTTCACCTGGGCCTATTAATAGGACTTTGTTTGTGTGTGATGTGCGCCGTGAGCGTTAGGCTTCACGTTGGCCATGGGTTTGGGTTTGGTAATTTGTATTTGTTAAAATTGTATGAATTCCAGTAAAGAGCATGATTTTCTGTTTTGAGTGCCTTATTTTGGGTTTGGGGTTATTTGTTTGAGTCAGAATGTTACACTCTACGCCAGATAACATTTGATCCATCTATAAAAAGACTAAAAGTTACTCTTTTGATAGAGCTGTTTTTCCTCTGTTTACTCTTTGTGGTGGGATTTGACTCTATAGAGATCTTGCAGTCACGTAACCGGAAAGTACACAACTGCCATCTTGTCGGTCAAAAACAGCGCTGAATACTGCTGCACTCGTGTACAGAATGGATCAATTTCAACCGACGGACTACACGGCTCATTTTTCTAATGAACAGATAACTAGATATATGTCTAAAATAAACAATCTACAGATTAGTGACCCTTATGGCTTTCCGGACGGAGTTTTCATGACCGGATGTTGAACTGCCAGCGGAATACCCAGACGTGTATAATTACCTCATTAACTTTCCCTCGCTGTTCAGTGGTGAAGCACTGCGTGCTTATAAATCTCTGGACAGTTTTCTTTACAGAAATTCAGGATTTGTCAGCGACTCAGATGTGGCATCTTGTAAACAAGAATCCTCATTGGACGGGTAAGTCACTTAAGTATTGAGTATAGCACTGACCAGCCGATTATAGAATAGAATAAGGTAATTCCAGCTGTAATTCCAAATCGTCCATCTTGTTTACATGGATCTGGCGTTGGAGAGGTAGAGGCTTAGCAGTGGAGGTTTGAGTGGCTGTTTTCTGAGCTTAGTCAACAGGCCGCTCTGCAGCCTCGCTTTTGCTTCCGTTCCCAGCGCCGCCTCCTTCGCTTTGCTTCCGATAACAATCCACGGAGACCCCGCTGGTTTCGCTATCTCGTCCGGAATGTTGTGCATGCGATGGAAATCGCTACAAACCGTCATTTTCTGCTGGAAACCAATGTCCAGTAAGTCCATACGGTTGTAGTGGATATTGAAGTCCGGTACAGACGAACAACACGCAAAAATACACACAAAAAACAAAAACCGTGCACAGGTAGGGAGAGCTTGTAGCCGCAGCCGTTGTAGTAGAAGTGTATATAGTAGGGTTTTCCAGAAGAAAAGGTAGAAGTAAAAGCAGAAGTAGAACCAGAAGTAGAAGTAGAAGGCGGAATATGGCGTTTGACCGACAAGATGGCGTCTGTCACAATCTGGATCGGCTGTGACGTCACATGCAAGTGCTCCATTCAGTGTGCCTTGAAATTAACTCCTTGTGCTATTTTACTCAATTCAGAGCCACAACCAACTGTGTTACACAATTACTCTGTAATTTTGCTCGCACTCCAACTCCAAATTTTACTCTCGAAACTCAAAACAGAGCAGAATTAATTCTCTTTGAGGAAAATACTTTTAACTCTGGAAAAATTGCTGAGTCATTTTTCCTGTGTATGCAGCATGCAGTGCAGGTTAAACACTCGTGAAATTAAAGTGCATATTCCGGACCAATTTCTTTTTTTTTTTTTTTAAGATGAAAGCATGTCCCTTTACACACTCATCCAGAAGGGTAATTTTGCACAAGGCCATCTGTCTACAGCAGAAAAAAATAAAATAACAAAACGCGTCTGGAAAAATCCCAAGGGAGTCTGGAGCCAGATTCGTGACGTCACCTGCGGAAGCGCCAGCAGGCTGCGCGAGCTTTGCACGGTTTCAGTGCACAGCCTGTGTAGACCAAGCGCTCACATTTCTCTCTCATTGTCCGGTCTTTTGGAAAACGATGAGTACTAATCCCATCATGATTGGTGTTGCTACACCCTCCTACGATACATCTGTTAACCATTTTAATAATTACATGATAACGTTGAAGAAATTTGCAGAAAACCACCAGGTCGTTTTCTCATAAACAAACCAGCGCTGACGTAGGATTCAGAGGGAGGCGTCCCGCACGTGACGTCACGAAAATCAGTGTTTGCCGGGAAATCCAAATGACAAGTTTTTTCAGAGGTGGACCAATTCGCCTCAAATGACTTGATTTCAACTGAATTTTTCTGGTATTGCGCAAGGTAAAAAAAAATTGCACAAAATGCAAAATGTGACAGATATTTGACCAAAGTTTAATATAAAATAGGAGAATTACATTGATCTCGCTCCTGAATTTACCCGCAATATGCACTTTAAACCTCGTAACATGGGATATTCTTTTGATATCTACTGATGTGGTCACAAATTGGTGCAATTTGCTGCTAATAAATTTGGTCCTTTGGATGCAATGTGATCATGTTTGAGCTGATTGGGATGGTTTTAAACTGCTGATGGTTTCATCTGGCAACCCTGAATCCTTCATAACCACCTCTCAAATACCTGAAATATCAATTCAATAAAATCACACCACCGTGCTGTTGAGCTCTCATTTCTGGTTGGTCAGAAGGCATGATTAATTTTTTATCACAGTAACCGTGAGATAGTTTGGCTTCAAGGTGATCTGCTGTCATTATGCGCTATCTATATAATAAGCTGCACAGTTTTTGTTTGTTTGTTTGTTTGTTTGTTTGTTTGTTTGTCTTGAACTAACATCGCCATTTCTCAACAGATTTTCACCAAATTTGGTAACTAGGTCCGGGAATGACCCGGAATTTTGCAGATATTAAAAAAAAATTCATGTACGGGTCCCAGGGAGGTCCCTGGAGGGCACAACATCCACCCATCCCCTCCCTCAATGCCTTTCACGTTACATTTATCAACACAAACTCTCAACAGATCTTCACTAAACGTGACACATAGGCACAGGAGATAGCCACAATTTGGCAGAACTCAGAAATTTCATATTTGGGCCCCAGTGGGTCCCCAGTGGGCCCCTGGGTGGTGGATGTTTGGATTTTTGTTTGTCTTGGGTTAACATCACCATTTCTCGATGGATCATCAACAAATTTGACATGGAAGTCTGGGGGCAATCCCGAATTTTGTAAAACCCGAGCAATGCCGGGTAACCTGCTAGTATAAATATATTTTTAAAATGTGTAATATTTTTAACCCTTGCTGGCCGAAAGGCCCAAAGTGGGATTATGTCGTGATGATGTCCATCCGTCCATCCCAGGAAGGATGCTCACCTTCTGAAATCAACTCCTCTCTCAATTTTTGGAGGAATTTCACAAAACTTAACAGGATTCTTTGTTATATGTCGACATATAACAGAGTTATGGCCTAGTTGCCAGCAGGGTATATTGTGCTCTCAGAGCACTCTTGTTTCTGTAAGGACGAAACAATTATTTGAACATTTTTGAAAGTAGTCTTTTTTTTTTTTTTTTTTAATAATCAAATGTAAAGATTTCTTTAAGTTTTCTGACAAACTTTTTTACGGTGGATGGATGGCTTTCTGGAGTATTTTTTTGAGTAAATTGACAAGCTGAATTTTTATTTTTTATTAAAGATAGACTGCCTTTTAGATTTTAAGTGTAGGTCATAAAAAGAATTTTCCACGACACCCAGTTATTTTTGTTTAGTGGACCAAAAGCTACTGAATTCGAATCACAGACTTCCAATTTTATTAGTTTTTTTTTATAGAACAATTAATGGCAAAAAATCTGCTGTTTTTTCCTGCTTCACCATGACCCAATTCAAGATACTACGTCATGCATGACATGGTGGGCTTTCCTTGTTCGCGCAAGGCATTGTGGGATACAAATTTAAAACAGGAGAGAAAAATGGAGGACGTGAGCGTGTGAATGAAACGTGAAAGACCAACTACAGTAACGGAAAGTGAGAAGAAAAGACGTTATGTCATATACGACGGAAAGGAAACACAGGACCAAACTAATAAATATCGGCGGTCAGCGAGCACCTCGGTGTGATCAGCTGTTCGTTTAGCGACCGAATGATGGAACTGTCAGTGCATGGTCAAAGGTAAACCTGTGCATGCACAGACGCGCACACGGACTTCCTCTGTCTGCTTGACTGCGCAAAGCGAGCGATTTCATGCACATTATTTGCTTTAATCCCCTCAAATTAAATAACTTCCCAGCCACAGAATGGCCTGATATTTTGTGAGATATTACAGAAATAAACATATATCACAATGACTGAATTTTAGAATGAACTAAATTTCACCGATTTTATGAAATCGAAAGGCCGTCTAGCTTTAATGTTAAACAGAAAAGGAGGCTTGTGAAGGAATGGCTGCTCTAACGGACAACCAAGACTAAGTTGGTTCATGAATGTTTCACAATAAATGTAAATATAAATTGATGCAAAGGATGATGTGGGTTTTTTTTTTATACAAGGATAGTTCTTTTTGGAAGGTATAAAAGGAATAAAACACTTTGAGACATGCTGTTATTAGAAAATAATCAACACTGTCATAGGTCATAGATCACGCAGCATCAACACTGATTATGTTCCTCTAACGTCTTATACTTAATTTCTTACAAAGCGATAACATGTTAATGGAGGCCAAACGGATGGTCCCAAAAATAACTCATTAAAACTAGACACTGATTTAGTATTTATACACGAAATCACTTTTCAAACACTGTGTGCTCCAGAGAGCGTCTTAATATCCAAATCTGTACAGTGCGTTTTACGAGACCCGGAGTCTGACTCTCTGGTGTAAAATCTCGTAATGAGTCCTACATGATGTCAAATCCTCTTTGAAGGTTTATCATTGCCTTATGACACATTTGGATCTTACCATTTTCACAGATGTTTTCTGTTTCGAGCAGATGCTATTACTCAAACTACAGCCCCAGACAACCCGTGAACAGTTTGGGTTTGTGTGCTTTTCTGAAATCTATAACTTCAAAGAGTGCAGATTTGCTGAGCAGCTAACACCATGCTGAGTCGAAATCACTGCGTGAGCAGGATGCTACGCTCTGGGTTTATCAATCATTCCTGCTCAGAAGTGCTTTCTGACTGACTCTCCTTCTCTTGTTTCATTCCCGCTGTCATCTTCTGCCTCGTCTCCCCGGGTTTGTCCATTATACAGTGAGCCAAATTTGAGCACGCAGACTATCTCAGCTCTTGCTATTAAATAAATAACTCTGATACGTTCAGAGATGCAGTCTGCTGGGCACTACCACAAATTTTTTTTTCTTTCTAATTTGAGCTGAAAGGGAATATGATAAAATGAAAAAGAGACCTATTTCAGCAGGAACCAGATCTCTCTGTAGTTGGCATATCACTGCAGCCGCAAAGCTTCCAGGGAAGGATTACAGTCACGGTTTCCTCTTGCCTTCTGGATTATTATAGAGATTTTCTTCTCATAACCATTCACACACGGGGCAATTTAGAGTAGTTAACCTAACGGCATGTCTTTGGACTGTAGAGGAAACCCACGCAGACACAGGAAGAACATCGGCCCCATCAGCCAACCCGGAACCTTCTTGCTGTGAGGCAACAGTGCTCACCACTGAACCACCATGCCGCTCCATGAACCAGTGAGTTGAAGAAAAACACCAGTCTGATATGCATTACAGCACTGTCACCTCACAGCAAGAAGGTTCTGAGTTCGAACCTCGCTGCCAGCTCGGGCCTTTCTGCCAACTCGGAGTTTGCATGTTCTCCTCATGCCTGTGTGGGTTTCCTCCCACAGTCCAAAGATATGTGAATGAGGTCAACTGGTTACGCTAAATTGCCCATAGGTGTGAAGCTGAGCGTGAATGGTTGTTGGTATCTGTGTTAGCCCTGAGATAGATTGGCGAACTGTCCAGGGTGAACCCCACCTCTCGCCCATGGTCAGCTGGGATTGAGTCCGGCTTTAAGCCAAGTCAGTTTATTTGTCAAGCGCTTTGAGCGACAGACATTGTCACAAAGCAGCTTTACAGAAAATTAAAGACTTTCAAAGTGCTGACTGCAAAGTCATCAGAAACGTTCATTTTTTTTTTATTATGCATGGCATTTTCCTATGTTTCGCAAGAACAATATCATGCGGACGAGATGTGATCATTTTGATATCCTGAGGGTCGCTTTTCTCCATTTTGGGAACATTTTCCTCCCTCTTGAGGTAAAGAGTACGGCCCTACAGAAACAGGAAACAGCCGAATGCGAGGAGCTTTAACTAATTAGCATAACTATGGAACTCCGTGGGCGGCACGGTGGTGTAGTGGTTAGCGCTAGCTATCGCCTCACAGCAGGGAGGCTCTGGGTTCGAGCCCCATGGCCGGCGAGGGCCTTTCTGTGCGGAGTTTGCATGTTCTCCCCGTGTCCGCGTGGGTTTCCTCCGGGTGCTCCGGTTTCCCCCACAGTCCAAAGACATGCAGGTTAGGTTAACTGGTGGCTCTAAATTGACCGTAGGTGTGAATGTGAGTGTGAATGGTTGTCTGTGTCTATGTGTCAGCCCTGTGATGACCTGGCGACTTGTCCAGGGTGTACCCCGCCTTTCGCCCGTAGTCAGCTGGGATAGGCTCCAGCTTGCCTGCGACCCTGTAGAACAGGATAAAGCAGCGAGAGATAATGAGATGAGATGGAACTCCGTCACACCAAGATGGCGACGTGTGGAAAACGTCGTGACTCTGCATCGACCTCGGAGAGTTTTGAGTCGCGGGATGTAATTTGTGGTTGACATTCGTGAACAGATCTGTGAAACAAAAGATGAATAAATTATATCTTTTCTCTGTTCCTGCTTTTGTGTTCTCGTTTCGTTCTCTGTAAGATCAAAACATTAGGTGTATAACTCCGTACTCGCTACCGTGGAGTCAAGTCAATGATAGCTAAGCGCTAGCTAGAATGATTTAGTTATTTGTCCAGAAAAATGACATCATCTAACCTTGCATGTCACCTATCTTGCAGTTGCGCTCACTAGGCAGGCTTTCCTTTTCTTTTCCGCTGGATTTTCGCTGATGGGAGAGCCGAGTCCGCCATGTTTGCCTACACCGTTAAAAGTAGGTCAGACACGCCCCACGGTGGTCACATGATATCGTTGCTCACTTGCTTCAGCAATCTCTGGAATCATAAAACGCGGGATGCTTTTTATCTCAGCAAAACATTTACACACAGGATACACAGTGTGTGTGTGTGTGTGTGTGTGTGTGTGTGTGTGTGTGTGTGTGTGTGCAGGGATAAATTAATTTATCCCTGATGAGCAGGCCTGTGGCGATGGTGGCAAGGAAAAAACTCCCTCAGACAACATGAGGAAGAAACCTTGAGAGCAACCAGACTCAAAAGGGAACCCACCCTCATCTGGGTGATGCTTCCCACATGACCCTGACAAATAAGTGGCAAGGATGATGGATGGATAGATGGACATGCATTACATAGTCATGTTTATATTTAAATATTTCTGATATGTGTAGTGAAGGCTTGTAGAACTCGAGTCCAGGACTCGGATTCGAGTCCGGCTCGTGCCCTAATTTTAAGGACTCGTGACTTGACTTGGACTTGAGCACTGATGACTCGGACTTGTTCATTAACTGCATTCGGACTCATAAATTGGAGACGAGGACTCGGATTTTTTATTTATTTTTTGTAACATGCCATAATAATTTGGCATAAGATATTTATATCTACATTAATTTTTATACTAATTTCGTGCAAGAGAATGCACATTCACCTGTTCATACGTCATGTTCAGGAGCAAACTAACGTTAACAACGCCAAAATGCCTGGAGAGACGCCTCTAGGATTGTCCGCTTTGCTTATACAGACTTCTCGTGCAGTGGGAAAAAATGCACTGCTGTGTGTTCCATATGCAGACGAACTGTCGAGGAGACGACATCGACAACCTCGAACTTCGATCGTCATTTGGCAAGACTCCACCCAGAGAAGGAAGTGACACGCTATGTTCATTGCTCTGTTGATTGTGGGTGGGGCTTGCTTGCTGAGCGATGAACTAGCTAGTGTTAACCCTCTCATGTTATTTACCCTGTTGATAGTGGGCGGGGCTTGCTGAGCGATGAACAAGCTTTTTATCTGTAGACTACACTGCAAAAAATAAAAATCTTAGGAAGTTTATTTGTCTATTTTCAAGTCAAAACATCTAGCCACCCTTATTATAAGACATAATTGCCCAACAAACAAAACCTCATTTAGCTAGAAAGGCTAGTTTTTATACAGTCCATCTTGAAAATCTTGTACAGACAAAATGTCTTGAAAAAGTCTTATTTGGAGCACCTTTGAAAATAAAACAAGTTTTTTTTTAAACAAGTAAGTACATTTTGGATATTTCTCAAATGCGGTTCATCTTGTTTCAAGAAAAAAAAACAAAGTATGCTTGTTTTGGGAATAAATGAACTTTACTGAAATCTTTGAATCTAGTGCCCCCAAAATGCACTGTTGCTTTGGCGTTGTGTAAGCACTGTAAGTCAAAATGCGTAGACGTTTGGTCACCTTGCATATCTTTAGTTTACTGCGACTGTTTTCTCAGTCATTCAGAGTGAGCTCCTTCTAGATGCTGTACAGACTCTAGACCAGACAGGTGCCTTCAAAAAGGCTATGAGTGAGTGGAGGGCGTTTTAGTGAGGGCTTTTTGGAATGCTGTGAGTTAAGTTCAGTGTTTTTTGTTTGTTTGTTGGTTGGTTGGTTGGTTGGTTGGTTGGTTGGTTGGTTGGTTGGTTTTTTGTGCCTGATCTTGTAAACCCCTCGTACACATGAATAGTCAGTGCCCCCAAAATGCACTGTTGCTTTGGCGTTGTGTAAGCACTGCAAGTCAAAATGCGTAGACTTTTTTTTTTTTTGTGCCTGAGGTCCTGGGGAAGTGAAATCTTAAAGTGCTGATGACACGTTTTTGACATCTTTGGCGATGTTTTATAACATAAAAAGTAATTCCCGATGATCCATATATTAATTCGCGAAGGCGCCTATTTTACAAGTTATGATGATAAACGCGGCTATTTGGGCAAATTTGACGGGGCTGCAGCACCCAGGAGACGAATGAGGAGGAGGGGCTATATGACGTCAGCGAAAGAACCTTCCTTGTCACTTACCAGTTTGTTGTTGATGCGGCAGGTGTTCAGTTTATCATTATTAGTATTTTTATTAGACATTATTTCATATATATATATATATATATATATATATATATATATATATATATATATATATAGTTATTATGCCTTCGTGTTGTGTTGCCGGCTTTTGCTCCAAAACCTACAAGGATGGGGTAAGTTTATTCAAGTTTCCCAGAGATCCCGAGCTGCATGCGAAGTGGGTGAAGCAAGTCAGGCGCACTCGTGACAAGTGGGAGCCCTCCCCAACATCCGTCCTGTGCTCTGAACACTTCGATTTGGATTGTTTTGACACCCTTCCCAGCTTAAAAGAATCTCTTGGGTGTTCAGTTCAGCACAAACGTGTGTTGCTGCCATCAGCAGTGCCTACAGTATTCCGGAGGGGGTCTACTAGTAGCTACGCCGGATCCAGCAGTCGCCTGGGACAAGGCGACTCCTCCAAAGACAGTCCAACTGTCAGAACATGTGTTGAGAAATGACATAAGATAAAGGTACGTAGAGCTATAGAGTGCTCCGACATGATGCTAAAAATAGTAACACTGCGGTCTGCGCGGCCATCTTGGAAGTGACTCGCTCCAGAGTGCTCATAGAGTACACATCATAGAGTACACATTCATGATAATCATAAATGTAATCATAAAGTCGGCGTGATATCAGTCATGTATTTGCTTGTGAAAGCTTGCGGCTTTCATGTAACTGCTGCCTAGCAACGAGAGGCAAAGGGTAAAGAGGGTAGGCTATCATAGATTCTATTCGGAAGAGATCAACACATGATTGCTTAAAAATTAGGTATTTTAACAATTTGCATCTGTTTTGTGATTATCGTGACACTTGTGTGTTATATAGAACTGTATGTCTTATCAGCACATCGAGGATCTTCCACCGGAGGCTTTAGCAAGCACTCGTAGCAACACTACACTTTACCCTTTGCCATGCGTCGTTAGGGAACGGTAGCAAGTACCCCGATGACCGACTTCAAGAATATGTAGAAAAAATTTAGAAATTATACTTTCCAAAAGTCATTTGAGCTTAGTGTATTGCATTTCCATTTATATTGTAGGTTCTGGCTGATGTTTTTGCGGAGTATGACGCAGCTGCTGAATCAGAAGCTGCAGAGTTTGTATGTACTAGTTGTGAACATTCACATTATTATCAATCTCATTTATTTAAAATCAGATAAAATCATGCCATCATGATCACTGCTTAAAGTACCAGTATTTGGTTGTTGAAGAGCTAGCACTAGAGAGTTCACCGGCGTTTTCATGCACCATTTCCATTGAGTAGAACAGCCAGTGAACCGCAGCGTGTTCTTCCGCTGATGTCACAGCATGGCCGCGAGCCACGGACCCAGTTTTCTTGCGCTGTACAATTAAAAGTTGGATATTCGCGTAACAACAGCTTCTTTTCACGTAATTATAACAGAAATCTAACATGTTTGCCATGTTGTATAGTTTATTTAAGAAATTGCATAGAGTCATGTTCGTGTCATCAGCACTTTAAGAGATGTTTTAATGTTTGAATGTTGAAATGGGAAAAAAAATAAACTTGTTGCAATGCTACACATGTCAACTTGATTCAAGATAGTCTCTGGTCTCATATCTAGAGTATTTTACTAATTACAGGTCACAGAAGGAGAATCTTTTAAGCTAGCAATGCTTAGTTGTAGAATTTAACAATCCTAATATTAGTATATTTATCTTAAATTCAGTTTTTACTGCTAAGACTTTGTCATGAATTTAAGTGAAATACCCTTAAAATGAAATAAATAAAAATGACTTGAATGGCTAAATGTTAGAAGTACGATCTTGTTATAAGAACTATTTTGATTATTTTGAGTTAATCAGATCTCGCATAATAAGTTCCCCAATCTTATTTTGGAATTATTTCATCTAAAAACAGGTTAGATTTTACATCTTGCGTTAAGAAATCTTACCACGTCAAATTTGACTAGTTCCATTGGCAGATTTTTTTCACCTGATTCAAGCAAATATGCTTTGTTTTAATCTTTTATTTCTTATTTTTGAAAGGCCATTTTTTTGCAGTGTATTCACTAAAATGTGGCGGTCGAGCAGGAACGTTAGTCCGACACAGTAGCAGAGATGCTTTCACATAAAGGCAGCAACAGCCACCGTCAAATGGTGCAGTTGGGGTCTTGTTCTCTGACTCGAAATTTTCCTTAATGACTCAGACTTGAACACCTGGGACTCAAGACTGGACTCGGACTCGAGGTTTAGTGACTCGACTACAACACTGGTGTGGTGATCCAGATTTTTCATTGGTGCTGTATTTTCGTTGCTCCTGTAAGAAGGGAGCAGTTGAGGCCACAGGAGGATGTTGTTAGTGCTAGTTCAGTTACAGTGGAGTTCAAATATCAGGGTAAAACTGTCGGAGTTTGTTATTCGCTCCTAAAAACAAGCAAGCAAGTGATTCTTTTGTCTCCGTTGACTTTCAAAGTCATATTACTGAGAAATCCGGTGCAGCTATGCTGTATACTGCAGTTGAAACTCTACTAAACTGGTCACTGATCTACAGGATGATGAGTGAGCTGGCAGTGAGAGTGCTATTAGCATGAAAGCTTAATGACTGGAAGTCGAGCTGTGTGAGCAGACTGTACAGATAAGGAGGTCAGAGAGCTGGACAGACTGAAGGAACAAAGTGCCGCTGCATCGCTCTCTTTAGTTGGAGCTGAAGCAAGGCCTAAATCCCACTGCACCACAAACAGCAGGTCATCCAACAGAAAATAAACCAATGAAAGAAGTTTAATTAAAAAATCAACTCCAACTTCATTGCACAATAAATCTTGGATTACATGTTAATTATAAAGATTAATATTGAAGCCGTTCCGGGTGGATATTTCCTTTAATTAAAGATTAATTACTGCAGGCACCTCTTTTTTGAGTCATAAATAACGCAGAAAGGAGCATTTCAGAAATCAGCCTGCCTCCGTTTCAGGCCGCAGTGATGAGAACGCATGTTATTTGTCTATTTCTAGATGGAGATTTCACCCCAAACGGTCACAGTTTCATGACCTGTGCAGTAAAGCGTGATGATTTATCAGTATTGTCCAGCACCTTGTGTCCTGTCCAAATAACTAACGAACCGCATCAAAAAATATCACCTCCTCTTAATGTCAGGCTATTCTTTTTCCTGCCAGTTTGGATGAAATGGTGTTTATTTGGAGAGATGGTTGACCATGGGTCAATATTTATCGATTCCATGCTCTGTCCTGTCTTTTTTTTCCTCTGTGTCTACATCACTTGTCCTTTCTTTCAGGTTTTGTGCATGATTACAGCTCCTGTGACCATGATCCTGTCCTCAAAGCAGGACGCCTCGTTCGCTTTCGCCTCTCTCGCCATTGTGTTCTCCGTCTACATCACTCTAGTCGTGCTCTTCGTCCCCAAGGTAAAAGACAGGATCGTTAATATGAATGAGACTCTCTAGTGCAGATATTGTAGCCTGAAGATCAGAAATCTATCGAGCATTTTATCCTGCCAGTGAAAAATTAATGAAAGGGATTGTGTGGTTATTGTATTGTATCGGATTGCATTCCTTCAGTCTCTGGAGTGTATTTGTATATCTGTGTACATATCTGTATTTATTTGCATGTGCGTGTGTGTGTGTGTGTGTGCTGTAGATGCGAAGGTTAATCACACGTGGCGAGTGGCAGTCTGATCAGCAGGAGACCATGAAGACCGGCTCGTCCACTAATAACAATGATGAGGAAAAATCACGCCAGCTGGAGCGAGAGAACAAAGAGTTGCAGAAGATCATCCAAGAGGTAAATGGCGACATTTTGCTCTTCAATGTGTAACAAGCGCTACGTTCACACTGCAAGGCTTAATGCTCAATTCCGATTTTTTTTGTGAAATCCGATTTTTTTGTGAGGTCGTTCACATTAACAAATATATGCGACTTGTATGTGATCCTCAGTATGAACGAAAAGCGACCTAAAAGTGTTCCGCATGCGCATTGCAGGATACGACGACGTCACACGCAGTGAGCACGGCCAGTGTTTACGGAAGTAAAACCGCCCGGTTGCGGTATGACCCATCCAATCTAGCTTGAATAGCTGCATCCCCCCAAATGGAAATCAGCTCCCTAACCTCTGCGTCCTTCCATTGAGAAGATTCAGAACCTTCACAGCCCGAAGCGTCCCTCGCATTGATGTCATGCGCAGGGGCACAGATACGTTTTTTGAACTGGGGGGGGGACAAAAAACTGGGGGGGACAAAGCTGCCAGCAAACCAACCCCAACATGCCTGTCAAACTTGTTGTTAGTAACCATAGCAACCAAGCTCGAGCTCGCAACCTGTGCAGTCTGCGCAGCTCAACCAACCGAATATCAGTCTTTGTTTTGTTTTATGTGAGTTGTTGCAACTATATGTATACACTGCCGTGCACCTCAATAAACCGAATGGTAATTAGTCTTTTGATTTTTCCGTGAGGTTTGCCTTATGCAAAGAAAGACAGCATAGACGTTTTTTCCTCCCTATAAGTAGGGGGGGACCGAACGAGGTGAATTTAAATATGACTCGTCCCACCCTCTATCTGCGCCCGTGATTACGCGCCATGTTGTTGTAACTTTTTTGAGAGCAGTGTTGCCAGATTGGGCGGTTTCAAGAGCATTTTGGCGGGTTTTGAACATATTTTGGGCTGGAAAACGTCAGTATCTGGCAACACTGTTTGAGAGACCCGCCGCCTACTTCAGCGCAGAATAGTGATGTTTGTGGCTTGTTGATGACGTGTAAGTCGGATGAATGCGACCTGGCGGTTCAGACTGAAGTCGCATATGAAAAGAGCAGATAGGAATCGGAATTAGCACCACATATCCAAACGGCCTGGGTCGGATTTGAAAAAATCGGATCTGTGTCGTTCATATTGTCAATAAAAGATCGGATACAGGTCACATATGGGCGAAAAGATCGGATTTGAGTCACTTCAGCCTGCAGTGTGAACGTAGCCAAGTTGCTTTTTTTTTAGCACAGAATTAGCATTAGAGTGCAAATGTGTTTAACTCGCATGCATGACAGTTACGGACATTCATTTTTATTCTGTCCACATTCACTGGATATGAGCAATCGCGCGCTCTGATTGGCTACTCTACTACTAAGATATCAGCTCATATACCGTGAGTAGAGAAAACAAAACGGTGGAGCGTGTTGCTGAACCAACCGAGGATGAAATAAAAACTCGAAAACAAAACCCCCCAAAAATACAAAATAGCAATAAAATAAGGAATGAAAGTATTTCATGGTAAGAACATCTCATCTCATCTCATCATCTCTAGCCGCTTTATCCTGTTCTACAGGGTCGCGGGCAAGCTGGAGCCTATCCCAGCTGACTACGGGCGAAAGGCGGGGTACACCTTGGACAAGTCGCCAGGTCATCACAGGGCTGACACATAGACACAGACAACCATTCACACTCACATTCACACCTACGGTCAATTTAGAGTCACCAGTTAACCTAACCTGCATGTCTTTGGACTGTGGGGGAAACCGGAGCACCCGGAGGAAACCCACACGGACACGGGGAGAACATGCAAACTCCGCACAGAAAGGCCCTCGCCGGCCACGGGGCTCGAACCCAGGACCTTCTTGCTGTGAGGCGACAGCGCTAACCACTACACCACCGTGCCGCCCTTGGTAAGAACGTATCATTTTTATTTTTTCAGAATTATTATTACAGCATTTTTCATAAATTGCGACTGTCATTTCCTCGGTTTGTTTACATTCTAACCGGAAATTATTTTGTCTGACATTTTGTATAAAGTTTTTATTTATCGCATTTGCAAAAAATAAAAATGCTCCGTTTCTCAAAATCCAGTGAATGTGGATAGAATAAAACAGTTATTCCACTCAATCTCGTCGTACACGGCTTATAGCCAACTCGGTGCTACGCGCCTCATCGGCTATCAGCTCATGTACGACTCGATTTCGTGGAATAACTGTTAAATATAATATCAGTGGGACAAAAATGGCACCCCAATCACAGAATGACCCCAGCTTCAGACTTAGGCTAATATACACTCACCGGCCACTTTAACAGGAACTTGTTCTTGATTCTAAGACTCCTGTTCTTGGCTGCAGGACTGGAACCCAATGTGTTGTTCTGCTGTTGCATGCTGAGATGCTTTTCTGCTCACCACGGTTGTAAAGAGTTGCTATGAGTTACTATATCCTACCTGGCCAAAAAGATCGAACCAATCTGCCCGTTCTCCTCTGACCTCTCTTATCAACAAGATGTTTGTTTCCACCCACAGAACTGTCACTCGCTTGATGTTTTTTGGTTTTTTTGCACCATTCGGTCTGTGTAAACTCTAGAGACTGTTGTGTGTGAAAACCCCAAGAGATCAGCAGGTTCTGAAATACTCAAACCAGCAGTCCATCTGGCTCAAACCAACACCCATGCCACGGTGAAAGAAAGTCACACTTTGAGATCACAATTTTTCCCGTTCTGATGTTTGAACATTGTGAAGATTAACTGAAGCTCTTGATTTGTATCTGTATGATTTGATGCGCTGTGCTGCGGTCAAGGGATCGGCTGATTAGAGAACCGCATCAAACAGCAGGTGGATGGATGTGTGTTCCGAATAAAGTGGCCGGCGAGTGCATATTTAGCAAGTAAGCGAAATGTATAACTAGCGGCTCAGAATATTTGAATCATTACAAACTGCACTCAGAAGACACCACTTGGCTCAGGAATACGCCTGGGTGTGTGTATATTACATAAGTCTATATTCCTAAAAGAAGAAAACAAGAGCGCGAGTCTAGTTTTAAGATGGCTGCTACTATTTTCAGCTCTGCAGCGGCTTTTTGTTCACATCGTCAGAAATTACATAAGCGAATCTGTTTGAGATTCTCAGCAACTCGACAAGGCTTTGAGCACATGTGTGATGATTCATTAAACTGGGAGTTCAAAGCAGACCCTAGTTTTTAACAAAATGAGCCTCACAGATTCAATCTAACCTGGAAGGAGCAAACTTCAGACACCAAAAGAAGGCTTCTGGGTGAAATATTGCTTTATAAATAGGAATCCCATTAAACCAGGGAGTCTCTTTACAATCTCCAGCAGTATTGTTGTAAAATGTATTTCATAATGTCATCTCTCAATGACGGCAATATAAACCAAACTGATAAAAATAGACCCCCAGAAGTCCTTCACATTGTCTGGGACTCTTTCTGATGGTGGGTGCTGAGGGTTGAGAATAACCATTTGAATACCGTTTCATCTTCGAACACTCAGGTCAACATAAGATCAGTAACATACATGTAAGTCTTTTGGTGGCGAAGAAAAGGAGCCGCGGATGCCACGCCTACGGTCCTGGCAGTAGTCAATTAACATGACTGGGAGACCTTGGCCATTGTTTGTTTAGCGCAAATCATCCGCCCAACGTCAATTTCATGTGCAGTCGTTGGTCAACGAGAACTCCTCCGTCATGCACCAGAAATCCACCACGCTGCTCCTCATGGTTTTGCCAGTATCCCTGACAGGGGGGTTAAAGGAGTACTACCACTTTCCCACAGTGGACTCCCAGGCTAGCGGAGGGAAGGAGGCCCTATTGTGGACCACCCAAATTGGTGTGTCCACCCGCTACCTGCTCACTACCTGGTGCACTATCTGGACACTCACCTCCAAACTCCAATCCTCACTCAACGGTACCTTTACAAGAATATTAAGAACAGCTTTAAATATCTCCTGGAAAGACCATCTAACAAATAAAGAGCTATATGTTTTTATTCCCCCCGTATCGGTAACCGTCCAGGAGAGAAGATTACAGTTTGCTGGCCACTGTTGGCGCAACAAGGAAGAGCTGGCTAGCGATCTCCTTCTATGGCAGCCCAAATACAGTACCACCTTTGTGGGTCATCCCGCATGTACCCACATTGATCAACTGGGGGATGACACGGGCTGCCTAGTAGAAGAACTGCCTGCGGTAATGCAGGATAAAGTCGGTTGGAGAGGCAGGGTCATGGGGGTCCGAGCTTGCTTGGCATGATTGATTGATTAATTGATTGATATATGTGTATTTTTATAAATGGTTGAGCCAAAGCGCATGATGGAATATGTGCTAAGAGGTGGATATAAGTGTGTAACCCCTATTAATTGGGACAAATCCAGAAAGCACAGTGTCCATAGCGTCCATTATGGTCAAAACAGACAGACAAGGTAGTACAAGACAACTCGATGGTCAGAAATCTAAGAAATCCAGGGTCAAAGTGGAGGAAAAAAGAAACTCAAACATACACGAAATCATGGATTAGACATGAAGGCAAATGCACAACAAGATTTCACAAAGTTAAGTGGCAAGATAATGGGTACAAAGACCCAAGGAAACAAAGGTCAGGTGCACATAATCAGATCAATAACAATAAAACGGCTGAGACAGGACTCAAACATGGTTTCCATGGGAACTATGACATGAAAAGGTCATGAGTTCATATCCCATTACTGCTATTGTTGGGTTCTTGAGCAAGAATATTGATCTGCTCTAGGAGTGTTATATCATGGATAATCCTGTGCTCTGACCCCAACTACTACCAAGCCAGGACATTTTTATTGTGGGCGGTAAGCTGGTGGAGCAGGTAGTGTTGTGGCCTCGCAGCTCCAAATTCCCCTGTCCAGTTATGAGTTCAGGTTACTTGTATGCTTTCCCCATGTCTGCATGGGTTTCCTCCAGGTTCTCCATTTTCTCCTAAAAGCATGCTGATAGGTGCATTGGCTACACTAAACTGCTACTGGTTGTGAACGTATACATGCAAGACAGTCATGGCCTAAAGGTTAGACAAGCAGCCTTGGGTCCAAAGGGTCATTGGTTTGATTCTCTGGAAGTGCCCTTGAGCAAGGCATCTAACACCAACTGCTCTCCAGGGTGTGTGTGTGTGTGTGTGTGTGTGTGAACACTCATTATACATTGCTCTCGATAAGAGCCTCTGCTCAATACAACCCCAATTCCATAAATTTGGGACACTGTGTAAAACATAAATCAAAAACATTCATTCATTCATTCATTCATTCATTATCTCTAGCCGCTTTATCCTTCTACAGGGTCGCAGGCAAGCTGGAGCCTATCCCAGCTGACTACGGGCGAAAGGCAGGGTACACCCTGGACAAGTCGCCAGGTCATCACAGGGCTGACACATAGACACAGACAACCATTCACACTCACATTCACACCTACGGTCAATTTAGAGTCACCAGTTAACCTAACCTGCATGTCTTTGGACTGTGGGGGAAACCGGAGCACCCGGAGGAAACCCACGTGGACACGGGGAGAACATGCAAACTCCACACAGAAAGGCCCTCGCCGGCCCCAGGGCTCGAACCCAGGATCTTCTTGCTGTGAGGCGACAGCGCTAACCACTACACCACCGTGCCGCCCTAAATCAAAAACAGAATATGAAAATTTACAAATCCTGGAAACCCTATATTTCATTGAAAATAGTACAAAGACAACATATCAAATGTTGAAAGTGAGAAAGTTTATTGTTTTTTGAAAAATATATGCTCATTTTGAATTTGATGTCAGCAACACGTTTCAAAAACATTGGGACGGGGAGAACCATTTGCTGTAGTTTTGAAAGAGAAATGTTGTCCCGTTCTTGCCTGATATACCATTTCAGTTGCTCAACAGTTCGTGGTCTCTTTTGTCGTATTTTGCGCTTCATAATGCGCCAAGGGTTTTAAATGGGAGACAGGTCTGGACTGCAGGCCAGTTTAGCACCCGGACTCTTTTACTACAGAGCCATGCAGTTTTAATATGTGCAGAAAGCGGTTTGGCATTGTCTTGCTGTAAGAAGGAAGGCCTTCCCTGAAAAAGATTTTGTCTGGATGGCAGCATATTGCTCTGAAACGTGCATATATCATTCAGCATTAATGATGCCTTCCCAGATGTACAAGCTCCCCATGTCATGTGCACTAATGCACTCTCATACCATCACAGGCGCCGGCTTTTGAACTGTGCTTTGATAATAAGCCGGATGGTCCCTCTCCTCTTTCACCTGGAGGACGTGGTGTCCACGATTTATAAAAAGAATTTCTACTTTTGATTCGTCGGATCTCGGGACAATTTTCCACTTCGCCTCAGTCCATCGTAAAAGAGCTCGGGCCCAGAGAAGGTGGCGGTGTTTCTGGATATTGTTTATATCTGGTTTTAACTTGCATTTGTGGATGCAGTAATAAACTGTTCTCACAGATGATGGTTTTCTGAAGTGTTCCTGAGTCCATACAGTGATTTCCACTACAGACACGTGTCTGCGTTTAATGCAGTGTCTCCTGAGGGCCTGAAGATCACAGGCATCCAGTGTCAGTTTTCAGCCTTGTCCCTTGTGTACAGAGATTCCCCCAGATTCTCTGAATCTTTTAATGATATTATGTACCGTAGATGGTATGGTACATAAGATCGTTAAATATATCATATGGTACCCCGCCTCTCGCCCATGGTCAGCTGGGATGGGCTCCAGCTTGCCTGCGACCCTGTAGAACAGGATAAGCGGCTACAGATAATGGATGGATGTACCATAGATGATGTGATCCCCAAATTCTTTGCAGTTTTACATTGAGGAACGTTATTCTTAAATCGTTGCACTGTTTGCCCACATAGTCCTTCACAGAGCGGTGAACTCCTCCCCAGCTTTACTTCTGAGACACTCCACCTCTCTGGGATGTTCTTTTTATACCCAAATCATGTTACTGACCTGTTGCCAATTAACCAAATTAGGTTTTGGGGTTTTTTTGCATTACACAACTTTTTCAGTCTTTTGTTGCCCCTGTCCCAACTTTTCTGAAACGTGTTGCTGACATGAAATTCAAAATGAGTATGTATTAAAAAAAAAAGTAAAATTTCGTAGTTTCGAACATTTGATATGTTATCTTTGTACTATTTTCAATTAAATATAGGCAGGTGGACTAGCATCCCATCTCATCCTTCAAGTTCAGTACTTCCAGGTTTCACCATGACTCTGATCAGGATAAATCAGTTACTGAAAATGAGTGAATGAATGTCCATGTTGAACATTTGTCTCCATTGTTTGTTTTATCTCACAGAAGGAAGAGCGTGTATCCGAACTGAGGAACCAGCTCTCCGAGCGACAAGCCTTGCGCTCCCGGAGACGTCCGTCATCTACCAACCTGAATCACAGCACCCCTCCGCTTTCAGTCTCTCACACTGACCCTAAATCTCTCCTCCCTCCACCCGGATACCCTATTCCTACCTCAGACAATCACTCCCTGCCTCCAACCTTCTCTAACTCTACCAGCGTTTACCAGCCAGATGGCAAGATCAGCCGCAACAACTGCCATGCCAGCCGCCTGCAGCTCCTCTATAAGTGAGGCAACGAAAGATCAAGGAATGTGGCAGGAAGAAGACCTGAACTAAAAAGGGGAAGGGGCACAAAAGATTTGTTCATTATCTACCTGTTTCCTTGTCTTACACCTTGGCATTTGTGTTCGGTGAGGGAACATGCAGCTGGACCTCATCACATCATGTTCAAGTCATGCTTATTTTTGAAGCTGCATTTGCAGTGGTATGGGGAATTTGCCTTCTCGGAGAAAGGCTAACTCTGGGTGACTTGCAGAACATGTTCAGCCTTCCTTAAAAGTTTGGATCATAAATCTCTAATATGAGCTATCAGGTATCTTCAATGGGGTTTGAATTACCAACTTTAGAGCTGATCTACCTGATAACTTAGAATGTCTTGAATGTTTTAGTGGAGCTGGAAAGTGTTTTATTATGTAGGAAATTTGTCTGAACTGGTGTTGAATCTTCCTGAACCATAATTATTATAGTCTCACCCCCATTATAAGCCTTTAGGCATAAAGTCTTTTTTTCCACAGATCGTGTCAGAAGGAAAATGCTTCGATTTCGCAACCATGTCCTTTTACCATGACATCATTGCTCATTCCCTGAGGCATGCAGCTTGTAATGTTGTACAATTAACCCAGGAAAAGCATTTACCTGCTCTTGGTTGCATTGTTTAGCACATTAACCAGTTTCTTTTGCTTCTGGCAAAATAACTTTTAGGGTTGGGCAGGAGACAGCAGAGGTGTTCGGATCTAAACTTAGGGTGGATCGATTGCCTTAGGGAGGAATGATCAAACATCATAACCATTTTGTTGGTTGGTGTTAGGATCGTTGGGATTTATGATCTTATTAAACGCACCTTGAAGTTGCCAAGCACAGTATTACGAAGCACCATTACACATCCTGACCTTCGAATAGGGTTTTATTAAAGAGAAATAAATTTAAAAAAAAAAACCTGAAGGTATATTCCATCCAAGTCTGTTTTTGTTTTCTTTCAAGGCCTAATCTGAACAGATGCTCAGAAATGACGTGCATTGGTTTTGCAGTCGCTTGGCCTCCCACAGTTGAGTGCAGTAAAGGTTCCAGAGTTTACAGATGTTGCATTGTTGCATGTTTAAAAGCCTACTGTGGTAGATTGCAAGTATGTGATTTGATTGTTTTTTTCGCTTATCTTTTATCCACCCCACAGACAAAGGCTTCAGATTTAATCTACAAGCTGCTATAATCCAGTTAGCTTCTTAACGGCACGTGCGTCGACGCTTATTCGTGTCATGCAGTCCAGCGATGTGAATGTTATAAAGTTATTATATATTATAACCCCCCCAAAAGCCCTTAGAGTTCAGTGAAGAGAGGGGATTGCTGTAGGATGCATCACATGAGTCATAAAACAACACCCCCCTACATACATACATACACACACACACTTCTTTCTGTCACTTCTTACAGTTTCCTCTCAACATAAATCCCAGTCTTGTGGTTTCATACTGACTTTTGATGAGAAAAACCCAGGCTTGAGGTACTTTTTCTGAGCAAGTTCTTACCTGTTTTGTTCTCTGTCTCCTTGTGTTGTGTAGTCCTTCTAAGTATGTGGGGAAGGTGTTATTGTTTGAAATACCAGCTTGGGTCCACAGGCCTGTGGGACTTTTAGCTTTCAATTGACTCACGGCCTTTGATTCTCCTCAGATTGTGCAGAATCAGCTCCGGAAAGGATTCTGTGCAAAACTCAACACGGTGTTATTCATATGTTTACATGAAAATGTTTATGACAAAAAGCACATTGACAGGAAATTTGAATTTATATTTTATTATCTCACACTCATTCTTCGACGGCAGCATTTCTGGCATCTTCAAATCGATCGAGAAGAACCTCCAGCTATAATCATCCAGATGTTATGCACATACAAAGTGTGTATATGTTAACTGTATTCTCTTGAACATACGATATAAAGTGTGAACAGTAAATCGTATTCCCATGTGGTATTGAAAGTATATTTATATTCACCATTATAGAGTTCAGATGTTCAGATTCTGTCAGATCTAACAGAATTGGTGTCTATGGATAAATAAAGAGAATTGTTTTTGTATTTTAAGGTGTGATTCCTTCACTGCGTTTTCACTTGATTTTTATGTTCTTTGGTGAATCAAATGTGGCGTGTGTGTGTGTGTGTGTGTGTGTGTGTGTGTGTGTGTGTGTGTGTGTGTTATGTCCTCGGGACTCAGCACTCTGGAGAAATTATTTTTCAAAGTCATTACTGAACATGCGCTTTGCTTATGTATCATGTACTCTTCTGTTTTGTGTTGTTTTTGTTGTAAACTTTGTGTTACATACTTTGTACAGTAGATGTTAGAAAGGTGCTATGAATGAATGAATGAATGAATGAATGAATTGTGGGTAAGTTAAGTAAGCAAATGAATAAATAAAGTAAGTAAAAAGGTAAGAGGTAAGTAAATTAAGTAAAAGTAAGAAAGCAAAATAAACAAAGAAATCGTAAAAATAAGTAAAAAAGTAAATAAAACTAAGAAAGTAAGTTATTCAGGTAAGTAAGTAAATAAGTAATATAAGTAAATAAAGTAAGCTATTAACTAAGGTAAATAAGTAAGGAATTGTAAGAAAATTATTGAATAAAATAAGTAAATGTAAGTTAGTAAAGTAAGTAAAATAAATAAATCTTGAAAATAAGTTAAGCAAATAAAGTAAGTAAAAAGGTAAGAGGTAAATAAATTAAGTAAAAGTAAAGAAATAGTAAAAATAAGTTAAAAAAGTTAATAAAACTAAGAAAGTTATTAAGTTAAGTAAGTAAATGTAAACTAAGTAAATAAATAATATAAGTCAAGAAAGTAAATTATTAACTAAGGTCAAATTAGTAAGTAAAAGTAAGAAAACAGGAAGACAGAGTAAATATATCCCCTGCCCTATATACCAACTATATACCAAATTTCAAGATATTATTTGTCACATTTTTCAAGTTCTGCTGCAGGAAACAAACCCTACCTCTTTACACTGACCTCAGCAGCCCATGGCATAAACCCAGCGGACCTTTGGTCCAGGTGAGCTAAAAATTAAAACTTCTCACATTTCTTAGTATCAAAAGGCAGATATACATTACTTAATCAACACATATACCAACTTTCAAGACCATACCACTTTTCAAGTTCAAGTTTTCAAGTTCTGCTCCGGAAACAAAACCTACCCCTGAGACTAACCTGAGAGACTAAGTCTGAAATTGTTTCCATGGAAACATGAAAAATTAAAATTTCTCAGATATCTTAGTATGAAAAGGCACATCTACATCACCTTGTTAACATGTATACCAAGTTTCAAATTTGTATCATGAATAGTTTTGGATATATGCTCCGGAAATGAGCATTGCTCTTAGAAACTAAGTCAAAATCTATTTTTAAGTAAATATTTGAAAAATACTTTTTTTCAAAAATCCAAAATACCAAAAGGCACCAGGTGACATGTTCCTTGATATGTATACAAAGTTTCATGAAGATATCTTCAGTAGTTTCAGAGATATGGCCCGGAAACGAAAATATGGCCAGACGGACGGACGAAACCCGTTTCTATATCCCCTGCCAAACTTCATTTGGGCGGGGGATAATTATTAAATAAAGTAGGTAAATGTAAGTTAGTAAAGTAAGTAAATTAAGTAAGTAAAAGTAAAATCATAAGTAAGTTAAGAAAGTATGTAAGTAAAGGTAAGTAAGTAATAAAAATTAAATGAAAGAAAGTAAGAAGCTTAAGTGAAGTAAGTAAGGGTTGTTTTACAATCAGGGTACAAAGTTTGTGTCACAGGGGTCCAAAATTCAAATTGATTCAAACTGGTGCTTGTACCAGTTTTTAAGTGAAGGACAAGTTAAAGAACAGATAGGCGTGTGTAATAGTTTGTATTATAACAAGATTAAGGTGGGGTTTACATACCCCGTATGATGACCGTATCAGCGGATCATCAGATTAACGTTTTTAAAACGATTAGTGTGCACACAGCAACGCCAATACACGATTTGCGTGCACACAGCAACGCCAATACACGGATACGCTCGGCTCCGCAGGCATCCTGCGCTCCAAATCACTCCGCCCTGAACAGCGAGTGCCCTCTGGAGGGTGCGCACTCCGGCCCTGCGCAGCTCACACAGCGCGTGAGTGAAGCGCACGAGCAGTGATTTGGGACTGAGCCGCTGTGTGTGTGATCTCAGTGCATGTCGGGCATGCGCGTCACTTACCACTTGCAAGTGGAAGGATGGCAAGCCTAAAGACAATCATAACTACACAATGGGCAGTATTTGCATCAGTATTTGCAGTATTTTCATACTTTTATACTCTTTAATGAAAGGTGATACAAGGCGGAAGTCCGCGCCGTTTTTCAGCAGTCGCGTCACATGACCAACGCCAGCGAATCAGGAAGGTGGATGTCACAGTGACATTGTCCAATGACGACGCCAGCTAGAGCTCAGCACAGCGTATCCGCGTATTCTCAATGTTTACACAGCACCGGACCAGACACGATCTGGATTGAATACGTGGACCCTGGCGGATTCCCGTTTCCCGGCGTTTCCAGGCGTTTTAATGTAAACGGACAGTGCATCCGCGAAGAAAACGAGACAGATACGGTCTAATGTAAACTTTGCCTAAGTGTAGCTTTAAGCAGGGCTGGGAGAAACAAATGAAGTGATTCTCGGAGAGGACTTTTTTTTTTTGACAATTCAGAATCCACTACTTCCATAGTGCTTTTAAATATAAGGCTGTAAGCTTTGTGTTAGTTGTCTCTAATATTTATGTCCCAATATCTTGACCACATTTTAGGATGAAAATAATCATTTTAGATATGTTATTTTATATTGAAAAATTAGCTGTCTTGGAGAGGACATTTTTTTTTGACACAATTACATACTAATTTGATCAAAATAGTCTGAAAACTTACTGGCATTCAACATTAAAACTTAACTATGTTTCCAATGATATGGAACCAAATATTTGTTTTATGGTATAAAGAATGATGTAAGTGCATCCCTTTTGGAGCTACCTGTGGTCAAAAAAGCACTTTTTCTAAATGACACGAGTAATTTTGCTAAATATGACATATATTGCCATACATTCACCCAAAATAACGTTATCACCAAATTTTTTTTTTGCATGGTAAATAGAGCTATCACAGGGCTACAATAAACAACCAAGTTTATTTAGTCAAGCCTTTTGATATTGAAGATAAGTGTTAAATGTGATTTTTAGCTTGCGTACCCTGATTGTAAAACAACCCGTAAATAAATGCATGTAAGTACATAAGTAAGTAAAAATAAAAATGTAAATAAGTGGAATAAGCAGGCTGAAGTAAAACTAAGAAAATAAATAAAGTACCTAAGTAAATTAACTAAGTTAAAAGTAAAGAAAGTATAGTAAATAAATAAAATAAATCAATGGTGTTAAAGTAAAGAAGTTGTTTAGCAAATAAGTAAGTTATTACGTAAGGTACGTCAGTAAAATAAGTACAGCTTTACTTCGTACCTGTCAGAGGACTGAAAAATGAAATTCATCTCTAGTTATACAGTTTAGACTCAATATTTTTTACCTGGCTTTTAAAAATGCTTTTTTTTTACAGAACAGTCTAAGTGACAATTCGTGCTCAAATACCCCACATTGCTAGTTTTTAAAGCTCAAGTGCATATTTATTATTCTTCTTAAAATCATTGACATGAAGTGCTTTTGAAATGTCACATGATCTGTGCAAATGTCACTCTTCCAAATGCATGCTGGAAATGTCATAGAGGTCATTTCAGTACTGTGCTGTTTAAAGCCCAGAGCGTCTCATTACCCCAACCTGCTTACATTTGACTGGCAGTTCTACTCCAAATCTGTCTTTCCTCTTCAGTCTCTCCTCCCTCTTACTCTAAATCTGGTTGATTAAAAGAACATCACCTTTTCTCAAGGTCGTAACTTTCCAGGCCGCCTGATCCCAGAGTGCGGTGGCGGCGTATGTGACCTGCAGAGGAGGACCCACTGATGGAGTCAGCACATGGCAAAATGACTGAGTTTCCCCTCTCGCAGAAAAAAATCACTCGCTCTGATGTAAGGAGATGGCAGTCAAATGGAAATTGCAGTGCTTGCGAAAAATTACGCAAGGTGCAATTCAGACCCTTACTTTAGCATCGGTGTGTCATTTTTTAAAAGTTGGGGGATTACGACCTAAATAAAGTTTACGTCAAAATGCAGGTCAAACCTAAAAGTGTTACTACTCGTAAATCATAATATTTAATGAGAACAGACTGCCCACTTCCTCTTTTAATGCAGTCATCATTATCATCTGTCATCATGGTATATCTGGGGCAAGTTGTATTCCAGCTCGAGCGCACTGAGGTTAATAAAATCAACCACAAACATGTTAACAACTGAGCAGTAATATGAGTGATGGAGCTTTCCTTCGGAAATATACAGCCCCATATGGAAAAGAAATAGAAGAAACTTATAAAAAATATATAACTTTCCATCACCTTCAGTTTATGTTTCATGTATTGTGCATCATATCAGGAATATGATTTACTCCTGAAAGTGGCCACTTTTGCATTACTGTCATATATTGTTCTGATAAATACGCAAATCATACAAGTTTCATTTTGTTCAAATTTACTAAGGATCTTATATCTGGTTTCACTGTTGTATGCTTTACATACAAGTTTCAGACAAAGGACATACAAATTTTATAAGATTTATCTACATCTTTTCCATATGGGCCAGTTCAAACATTCACTGCTTGAATGTTCTTAATAACATATAGTTCTAGTTAATATTCTTAAGAAATGTTATTTTTAATTTGCACTCTCAGCGCTGAAGCAAATTGTTTCCCTCAGGATCTTTCTATTTTATTATTATTATTATTATTATTATGTTTTAAGGACGCTATTTCTCCCTCAGTTTTCAACCAATCATCACCAAATTTTGCCCAAAGAATAACCTCTGGACTGAATTACATTGCTATGACTTTTGGTGCTGATCTGGATCACTGATCCGGAATGATCCATGAAAAAATGGGATTTTTTTTCAATCATTTATAACTCTGTCAATTTTCATGATTTTTTAAATCGTTTTTTTTTTTTTTTATTGTGTTCAGGGCGTCAGGGCGCAACTTTTCCTCACTAAGCGTCGTTCTCTATCTCTTACCGTTCCAGATCTGTAGGGTACGGTGACCAGATGTCCCGGTTTGTAACAGCTTGCACAAATTACTCTGACTTTAGTCACAGTCTCTATCTAGTTTCAGATTGCCGTAACTTTATGTTTTTATTCCAACATGGAGAAGTTATCAGGAGGTTTTGTTTTTTCATGGTTTCTTACTAACAAACTTGACAAGCGATATGAGTTGACCTTTGACAAAGGCATTCTCTGAAGGGATCGTTAAAGGATAGTTTGTGACAAACTAAAGAACCTTTAGGGCTTTAGATTGAACCTTTCATAAATGCAGTACATTTTTTTTTTTTGTTTTTTCTTGCTTGCTTGATTCCATAGGAACATGAATGAAGGATATTTCATTCGTTATTTCATAATATAATTCTCTCTGAGTAATAGACTCTGAAGCAATATAATACCATTATGTTAAGTAATGCATAGCGGTAAGAATAGTAGTGAACTTTTCTTATTGAAAGAAAAATTCCAGTCATTTCATCCAAAACCAATCAGTAAAACACCAAGAGAGCACAAGACTTTCTTTTTCTCTTTTTTTGTTAGTTTTATTGGTCATTAAACATCCAGCAAAATTACACCATATAAATAAATAACAAAATAAATATGTGTCCCTGGAATAAATAAGTCAATAAATAATTTTATATAAATAAATAAATACATACATACATCATTTTCTGAATGTTTTTCTAAATTTCATTTTTCCCTGTAGTCAGTTTTAAAACACTGTCCTCACTGACTGTTTTTACGTCTTGATCTGTTCCGTCTCTAGCGGAACATTGAGAACTGCTAAAGTTTACTTAGCAGTTCCATTAACATTTAATTACACTGATGTGTGTTTTAATATAAAACAACAGTTCCTCAGTTTGGGTCCATCTCTAGGAGCCATTGCAAACTTTTAAAATGGCAACATGTTAGATCTTAGGATAAGGAGAACGCTCCGAAGAACGTTTTCCCGCCGGTGTTCTCGACTTTAGAGAGCAGCTCGGTGTCCATGACGGTGCGCAGTCGGTCTCCGGCCTCCAGGTTGAATGCGGCTCCGAGGTAGATAGCACCGAACCAGTGTGAGGGGTTCTCTTCAAGTGTTTTCCTGCAGGCTGATCTTGTAGAGCTCAGCAGTGGCTTCCATGAGCCATAGGCATCAGACCAACGAGACACTCTGTGACTCATGTGCATCACCTGGCCCTCGGCATCCTTATCATCAGCTTTGCAGTTGAGACGGTACGAGGCCTGGCTGTAGACGAAGTAGAGGCCGTCATGGAGAATCTTGATCTCGTTCCCCTCCAGTTTTAGGCCTGAGGCGAAAGCTTGGTCTGCGTTGTCTTTCCACTGGACAGATTTGTTCGAGTACTCCGAGTTGTAAGAACCTTCAGAAGAAAGAAAAATGCAAATGAAACATGTTTTCTTTTTCCTTTCATATTTATTTCTCTTCTGCTCTGTGAGTCAACACAGTAAGGCTTAATACAACTGATCTACAGTTTCTGTCAGCCACCGTACAAGTCATCAAATCTGATTTACCTACAGGTTTGAATCAGCTCATATTTAAAACGTTTCATTCAGCGCCAGATTGATTTTCTTTGTCTTAATCTAGAAACTCCTTTGTTGCTTTTCGAGCCTGTGTTTCCTTGCTGCTTTGTTTAGCGCTGTACCTAATCTGTGGTGGGTTTCCCAAAAGCCTCTTAACGCTAAGAGCATCTTAACTACGAGGGAGAGAGAGTGTTCACTGTGCTGCTCGCTCTACCGTTGAACAGTGATCTTTGTGACGCGATGCTTTTGAGAAAATCAAGCCAGTTTCTTACCTGAGAGATGAATCGCAGCCTTTGCAGTCTCGGAAATCTGCCTCAGCGCATGCTTGATTTCTGATGCGAGAAAAGAAGCAATGTCGTTAGCGTCGCGAATTTCAGAATAAGTTTCAGAGCTTGTTCGAGTGACTAATTAACTGGAAGAAGCGTTGATTTGAACTCACCTTGGGTTTCATCTGGTTGATTTTGCGTCTGTTAAATGAAGAAGAAAAACAAGAAAGAAGGACTGTGTTATTGCAGAGGTAAATATGAACAGGTTATAGAGCAGTGTCATGTCTCTATTCGCGCAGCTCACCTTGTTGAAAGAAAAGCAGACAGCAGCAGCAGCACAGAGACCCACAGCGAGCAGAATGCCACACGTTCTCCAAATTCCTGAAGAAGACGTGGCCTTCTCACGTACGAGCATCACCCGGGGTGTGTCCACATCCAACACAACCTGACTATCACTGGCCATCTCGTTCAGTAGTTAGTCCTTTAGGAGGAATGTAGTCTTCTGCTTGCAGCTCCTGCTGATGGAATTGAGTTCAGATGTCTGACTGGAGCTGAAGTTGCTCTTCGTGTCTGTCTTTGCTGCTTGATAATGGTGCTCCTGTGTGCTGGTCTGCTTTTAAAGCGGAGCTCTGGAGGCAAATACCGGGGAAACTCCACTGATGACAGAAAGGAGAGAGGAGGGGAAGAAACCATGAAGTGTTTCATTTTGTGAAAGCCCACAGACAAACCATGCCTACGCCCACGCACATTTCTTTTACCACACACACACACACACACACACACACACACACACACACACACGACCAGTGCTCCCATTTCTTTGTTTCTTCTCCCAACAAAAGTTTGTTTCTTTGCTTGCATTGTAATCTTTTTTTTTTTACTTTGAAAAAAAAAAGCATAAGATGAAATATACAGGTTTTCTCGCTATGGGTTTTTCTGCCCTTGTCTCGTGTTTGTGCTTTTTTTGATTCTCGTGTATTAGTCTTCCTTCCTCATTTGGCCCAATTTGAGTTCCCTCCCCACTTTTCTTCTTCTCCTTTCTCACCTCACCTCAAAGTAACTCAAACAGCACAGTCATTCTTATTATTTCATCTTAGTCTTTACTTATGAGGTAAGAATACACTTTAAAAAAGGTTCAGTCTAAAACCTTTATGTATCCTTAAGTTTATGCTTATTAGAAAACCTCCAACAAGACCTATGACGAAGTTCTTTGGAGAAAACTCAATCGAGGCCTGAAACAAATGCCGCTCCAGGACCAGTCAAAAATTTGGACGCACCTTCTAATTCAATGTTTTTTCTTTATTTTGATGAATTAAAAGACACTTCTTCATGTCTTAAAGTACATAATATGGATTAGTACAGTTGTGGAATAGGGCTATTTACTTATTTAGTATTTTAATTATTTACTATCTACTGTTTGACCTCAAACTCATTAAGAAGGAAGAAACTCATCCACTAATTACCTTTAGACGAGGCAGCTGTTAATTGAATTGCATTCAAAGTGACGACCTCATGAAGCTGGTTAAGATAATGCCAATAGTGCACAAAGTGTCATCAAGGTAAATGCTGGATACTTGGAAGAATCTAAACTATCAAACAGATTTGGGTTTGTTTGTTTACCACATAATTCGATATATGTTCCAGATGTTATTTCAAAGTGTTGATGTTGTCAGTGTTGTTCTACAATAGAAAAAATACAAAATACAGAAAACCCTATGAATGAGTAGAGTTGGGGTGTACAAACATTTGACTGCTACTGTATAAAAGTGTATTATTATCATTATCAAGGCTGTACCCAGGATCAAACGCTTAGTGATGTCCAGATTTTCATTTTATTCGATCTGACGTCTTTTGTGCCAACTTGAAATGGATGCCAGTTTCCTTCAGGTCGTCAGAAACTGTTTCAGTTTTCATCAGATGGAACATTTTCATCATATTAAAGACTGTGTCCCTGCTGAACATGAGACGATATCAACTGAAAATATCTTGAATATAGTCAAATGTATCTAGTATTTCTGTTATACGATGACAATAAACCAAATATAAAATTATTATCCCTATTTTGAAACATTTTTACTCATTTCAAGCTTGAAAAGTCTCGTACTATTGGAAAATAATTTTGCTGACTGTAAATATTTATATGGTAAAATAAAAGCTTATATGCTAAAATAAGAATTTAAAGTTGAAATGAGTAAAAAAAAAAGGCTAGAAAATGCTTTGACTTATATTTTGTTTATGGTAATTTTATAATAGTAAATACAAAATAAATCTGATTAGAAAATTTAACTTCATTTTATATATATATATACATACACACGAGGGTAAGTCAAAAAGTTCTAAGACAAACTGAAAAAAAAAATCTTTTTTATGAAAAAATAAAGCGATTTCTCAACATATCCTCCATTTAAGTCTAAACACTTCTGCAAGTGATGTTTCCATCGGAGAATTCCTTCTTTGTAGAATTCTGGGGGATGTCTTTCACACCTTTTGAAATTATAACATCTGTGTATATTTATTTATTTATTTATTTATTTATAATTTATTTATTTAATTTTTGCAGTGTAGAAGATCCAAACCTGAGTACTATCAGATGCCCAATTTTTTTCTTTAAAATATTTTACCTTATTTTAATTAAAGTTCGGTTTGATTTAATGAAGTCTTTTCCATGTTAAAATTGATGCCATTTACCTTGAAATTGTCAAAAGCTATTTAAAATTTTGATCATATTAAACATGTGTAGAATATTTTGGGGCTGTGGTGGGACTCATGATGTGGCCAAAATAATAATAATAATAATAATAATAATAATAATAATAATAATAATAAAAAGAACAGGATAAGCGGCTACAGATAATGGATGGATGGATAACAAAAAGATTAAATACTGAACCCTTAAGGACCCTTTAGTTTGTCCCTATGGGGAAATCTTCAAAGGTTCAACACAGAAAACTAAACCAGTTTAGTGTTTCAATATGAGTAGAATATAAGCACTTAACTAAGTATACTATCTAATGGAATTTTTGGAATTTTTAATGATTTTCATGATATCCAGTTTGGTTTTTTTGCCTCAAAGTTTAAATTGAGTTGCCAAATTCAAATCATTAAAAAAAAATCTTGTTTAATGTATAATACAAGTGAATAGTTTCTTTTATTGTGGGCTGTGGTCTGTGCCATGTTTAAAAGCTGTAGTGTGACTCATTTTGTGGCAGCATCATGTTCCATGATAGGAAGACTTTATGTAAATTTGCAAGCTAATTACCTTTGTTTTTAGTCAACGATAAGAATGTTGAAAGAATCAGACTGGTGTTAACGAGAAAGACAGAAGTCATCACAGACATAACATAACATAACAACATAACAACATAACATAACATAACATAACATAACATAACATAATCTACAGTACATTACCCAGTGGTTCCTGTATGATGTTATGTAATACTGTGCTGTTAATAAACTAATAATAGTATGTTCAACAACTTCAACAGCTATTAAGTGTTTTATTGTTATAGCAAGGTAATATCAACATTATGCCTAGTCTAAATAAAAAATGAGGATTGCATTTTTCCAGTTGAAAACACACCTTATATATAAGATAACGTTCCTTTATTTCCCCATGAGGGGAAATTCAGGTGTTGCAGCAGCTCAAGTACAGATTAAAATATCGATAAATGTAGACAAAGTAAAAAAAAAAATAGAATAAAATATAATGGAATAAAAATAGAACTAAATAAGGACAATTGCTCACAGAAGACATCAACGAACAACAAAAACTGGGAGGGGCACTACATCCAGTATTGGTGTAAAGCTGTATAAAGTGACACAGTGAAGTGAGGGAGCTGCAGGTATGGTGGAACTGTAACAATAATAGTGCAACATATGTCATGGGACATGATAATAGTGCAAATAAGAGGACAAATACATATACTATATAATATATTTTATTCTATCCACATTCACTGGATATGAGCAATCGCGTGTTCTGATTGGCTACTCGACTACGAGGATATCAGCTCATATACCATGAGTAGAGAAAAACAAAATGGCGGAGCGTGTTGCTGAACCAACCTAGGATGAAATAAAAACTCTACTCGAAAACAAAACCCCAAAAGTTGTTATCAAGTATGTAAAAGAAACATCTATCCATTATCTGTAACCACTCATCCTGTGCAGGGTCGCAGGCAAGCTGGAGCCTATCCCAGCTGACTATGGGTGAGAGGCGGGGTACACCCTGGACAAGTCACCAGATCATCACAGGGCTGACACATAGAGACACAGACAACCATTCACACTCACATTCACACCTACGGTCAATTTAGAGTCACCAGTTAACCTAACCTGCATGTCTTTGGACTGTGGGGGAAACCGGAGCACCCGGAGGAAACCCACGCGGACATGGGGAGAACATGCAAACTCCGCACAGAAAGGCCCTCGCCGGCCACGGGGCTCGAACCCGGACCTTCTTGCTGTGAGGCGACAGCGCTAACCGCTACACCACCGTGTAACACCGTGCCCGTGTATCTTTTTTATTTTTTGAAAATTATTATTATTGCATTTTTCACAAATTCCTCCTGTCATTTCGCTGGTTTGTTTACATTCAAAGCGGAAATGATTTTGTCGGATGTTTTGTATAAAGTTTTTTAGCAAGTTTGTAAAAAATAAAAATAAAAATGCTCAGTTTCTCAAAATCCAGTGAATGTGGATAGAATAAAACAGTTATTCCACGAAATCGAGTCGTACATGCCTCATAGCCAACTTGGTGCTACGCGCCTCGTCGGCTATCAGCTCATGTACGACTCAATTTCATGGAATAAGTGTTAAATATACAATAAGGGGCAGCCATTGCTGAAGGTTAGAGAAGCAGCCTTGGGCCCAAAGGGTTGCTGGTTTGATTCCTGGGACTGGAAGGAAAAATGTGAGGGGAGTTGAGTGAATGAACAGCACTTTCCCCTCCCTCTGTATCATGGCTGAAGTGCCCTTGAGCAAGGCACCGAACCCCTAACTGCTCCCTGGGTGCTGTAGCATAGCTTCCCACTGCTATGTGTGTGTGTGTGTGTGTGTGTGTGTGTGTGTGTGTGTGTGTGTGTGTGTGTGTGTGTGTGTGTGTGCATATGTGTGTTAAATGCAGAGAAGGGATTTTGCTGTGTTTGAGTGTACATGTGACAAATAAAGGCTTCTTCTTATGATTTTTCATAAGCCTACACATTTACTGTGTATAATGTTAACCTATAATTATAATTTGGTAACTGGAGATATGTAAGGGGTTAAGAAAAGACTATTATTATTATTATTATTATTATTATTATTATTATTATTATTATTATTACCTACACACAATACAAGGTTTAGACCTTATTATTCAGAATAAACAGTGAAAAAGTGAGCTGAAATAATGATCACATTCCTTTTCATTTTTTATTTACCACCTGTTACTTTGGTATTTCATTTTCTTTGAATTTTATCTCAGTATTTTCCGATATCACTCTTTCGTTCTCTTAAAATCTATATATTCTTGAAAAGTAAGCCCTGGGGCCTCATTTGGTTTCAGCCTCTTAAGTCTTTTACTCAGTTTCCTTCCTTTAACTAAAAATAGAGCCCTAGTGCAACAGCTGCTGGTTGGCCTGCATTAATACAGTATATTGTGCAATTTGTCTCAGTTTCAAACACACGTGGGCTGGCAAAGCGTAATCCTCTGCTGTTTGGGTTTGTACAATGCCATGATACGTGGCATTTAACATCAAAGGGTTAAAGAATGGATGAAAAAAAATCACACAGTTTGTGATCGCAGGATTGTAAGATGAGGTTGTATTTGGCATTTTGATCAGGCACTTCATCACCAGAGAACACTTTATACCCTTGTGGTGTTATTTTCTTTTTATTTTGGTGGAATGTTTTCGAGGGAAAAAGAGCTCTGTATCCAATTTCTCAAATAAACTTGGTTTTATAAGGTTCTACTGTGTATCTGCCAGCCAATCATCATCCAAAATGAACATAAGATTAGCGAGACATGGACAGCCTTGACTAATCAACATCGACGTTTTATTTACACTCTGATAGAAAAGAATTCAGAGGAGAAACACTGCATACA
Organism: Neoarius graeffei; assembly: GCF_027579695.1. Lineage (NCBI taxonomy): Eukaryota > Metazoa > Chordata > Actinopteri > Siluriformes > Ariidae > Neoarius > Neoarius graeffei. The sequence goes on along the minus strand of NC_083590.1, from coordinate 23,702,220 downwards.
CTTTTTGAAATATGAACTGATTTTGGCTTTATCTAGCTACACTGTCTAGCAATGTGTGAACAACCAGGAACTGAAGGTCAGCTTTTTAAGAACATAGTTGCACAATAACATTCTTGTATGTTCTAATGTATTTCAATATTGTTAAATGTTTTACAATGAAATGTCAAGAAATCTTGTTTTGGAAAAATGTTCAATTTTAGATCTTAGACTCAGAAAAATAAAACTTCCTGAAATGTGTATTGATATATGATCATGCCTTAATAGGCTTGAAAAGAGTTTATTACCATTTATTAGTTATTTATTGAGATTGAGAGATTGCGTAATCCCCTTACTTTTGCTCCCTTTTCATATCATAGTATAACTCACCAGACGGGAACCGTCAGGGCTTTCTACGCCTTCAGAGACGGCCCAGACATATCAGCATTTCAAATATTATATTTAGTTTCTTTCATTCTTTCAAAATTTCATTATAATTATTCTCTTTTAATTCTAATTCGGCCTCATTTTCTGTCAGATTTCCTTCAGAAATGAAAGGGTTACTGTCCTGAAAACATTAAAATCGAGTTACCCAATGAGATTGTTTTGTTTGTTGTCTCTAGGCTGAGAAGAGTTTAGAGCTGCTCACTCATTGGTTAGGACTTCATTGCCGAGACAGAAGGCCATGGCAGTGTATGTTTATGTAGGAACTGACAGATGAATTAACCAATCAGATTTTGATTTATAGTGGGGGGGACATAAAATTTATTGCCCTAGACCTCCTCGAAGGCCAACGCTAGCTTAACTGTGAGTTGGCACCATCAGCGCAGCAGTGAAGTCACCTTCCAGCCAGTGTAGCGTTCATCAGTAGTGTTAGTGAATGCTAATAAAGCGGTCAAGCCAGTGCTATCTATCAAGAGCAAGTAGCACTGGCTAACGACCAAGAAACTAAGATTTCTGTCTCCAGACTCTTCTTCCACACTGCACGCTCACTACAGTACTTTTCACTCAGACTTCAGTATTCATTTCCCTCTGTAATTTACTTAGTTACTTTTAAAATCAACATAGACAATTACACACAATGGAGCAACCTGGCAGCCTGACACTAATCCCTTACAAAATCCTTTGCCCTGTTGCTTTCTTGGTGTCTGGCCAAGTTTTGGCTGAGCTCAAGTCCCAGCTCTAATAGTAACGGTTTGCCACTCTAACCCGCACAGTATAAGTCTTTAAGGTTTGACAGCACATACATAAATATACAAAATGTCTGAAGCATGCTGGTTTATAATCCAGACAAAATAACATGAACAAACATAATTGCTAACCTGTGAAGCTACAAGTAGACTCAACTTTGCGATCAGCTCTCTGAGACACGACACGGTAATTTATTGTCATTTACAAAGGAATGTAAATTTGATGTTTGATTCAGTTCAATTTGATTTGTTTATTATATTGTGGGCTGTGGGCTGTGCTATGGTTAATGTTTATTATTCTCCAAAAATAAGTAGCAAGCTAATTAGATTCGTTTTTATTCAACAAAGACTGTTACTACAATACTGTGCTGTGCTGTTAATACACTAGTAAACTAGAAGGGAACTCGGTAGAGTGCATATCTCCACCAAGCCACATGTTATCAACATCAAAATCAAATCAGTTGAACCTTGGATAATACTAAAGCTGTCCACCAAATTTCATCCAAATCCTTTCAGTACTTTTTGAGTTACATTGGGAACAGACAAACAAATCCCGGATCGGCATACATATCTGGATTTGTATCAAAATTTAATCAATTGTTCCTTGGCCCATGGCTCACCTTTCCTCAAAATTTCATCGAAGTATGTTCACTAACTTTTGAGTTACATTAGGAACAAACAAACGAACGGAGGCAAAAACAGAACCTAACAATGCTCATAGTATGCTACGTTCAACAACTATGAAGTACTTTTATTGTGATCGCCAACTAAGGAGCTTATACTGTAGCTAGCTAATGTTACTGCAACTAACAAGCTAATATCAACATTATTGATACATGTAGCCAAATACAAAATGAGGTTTGCATTTTGCCTCACGTATACAGTATAGAATATGTTCTTGCATAAACCTACACATTTACTGTATATAATGTTAGCCTATAATTATAATTTGGTAACTGGAGATATGTAAGGGGTTAAAACAAAGATGAGTATTATTATCTACATACACAATACACAACTTAGGACCTATTATTCAGAACAAAAAGCTAAAAAAGTGAACAAAAATAATGAATACATTCCTTTTTATTTACCACCTGTTATTTTGCTAGTTCACGTTCTTTGAATTTTATCTCAATATTTTCTGACATCAGACTTCTGACTTGCTCTGAGATCCATCCATCCGTTATCTGTAGCCGCTTATCCTGTACAGGGTTGCAGGTAAGCTGGAGCCTATCCCAGTTGACTATGGGTGAGAGGCAGGGTACACCCTGGACAAGTCACCAGGTCATCGTAGGGCTAACACATAGAGACAAACAACCATTCACACCTACGGTCAATTTAGAGCCACCAGTTAGCCTAACCTGCATGTCTTTGGGGGAAACCCACACAGACACGGGGAGAACATACAAACTCCACACAGAAAGGCCCTCCTCGGCTGCTGGGCTCAAACCCAGGACCTTCTTGCTGTGAGGCAACAGTGCTAACCACTACACCACCATGCCGCCCTTGCTCTGAGATTTGATCTCAATTTTATTTCTTGAGCGTCTTTAACAATAGACACTGTCATTCAGCAGCTTTATAGAAATCAGGAGGTAGGTTTCAAGCAATCCAGAGTTGACACTGGAGATGGACATGTCCCTGAGATGACATGAGGAAAGAACTGTGAGTTATGTAACCTTAGTGTTAGTGTGTAGCTGTTGATGTGGTTGAGCTGTAAATGTGGAAATGTAACTTTCAGCACTTTACAGATTTGGTAACATGGGCTGCAAAATTTTGATGTCCCAGATCTCAGAACGGTTCTTCATGAGTCAAGAGTTGACATGTTCCAGCAGGTTGGTAAGGGACAATGGATGAAAGCATGTGTTCTGAGTTACATGAAGTGACGGAGATGATGGTTGAAGGATGGATGGATGGGCACTGCTGTGAGACGAACTCTAAACGTAAACTTCGACACCACCGGATTCTTTGGATTCTTTTCTTCTTTGAAAAGGACATCTCCCTCATGACTAAGTGTAAATTTACTAATCCTTTTATAGTCATTTGGAAAAAAATAAGCCTCTATATAGGCCTACACTCATTACACATCAATGCAACAGAGCATAACATCCTACATACGATGACATTCTCACTCACTGCGGTGGTTTCTTTAAATCTTTGCATATATAGCACCAGAGGAAATGAAAGTGTTGCTCATCAAATATCACATTTATATGAAATGCATGTGATGCCAGTTCAAGGTGTCACTATGTTCAACAGATTGCAACATTAAACTAAAAAAAAAGTTGTGAAATTTGCTAATATAATCCAATCTGGGGGGTGGGGTGGGGGTTTCCAGGATGACACAAGATGCTATGACAAATGTCAATATATATTGTCATATAATTCAAGCCACAGATTCCTATTAGTGCACTTCTTCTTCTCATATGTTATTGTTTCTGAAGTAACGCAGAAACCTGTATGGTGGATGCACTAGTGGTGTATAATGTGGGAGATGTTTAACATTTATGAAAGGAGTCTCCAGTTTCAGTAACTTTAACTGACTGTGTTTTACGGTATGACATCTTCAAGAAATTGGGCTTCTTGTGGTTTCTTAATATTGTAGTTTTTGAACTTTACAGCTTCGTAACATGGCCAGCTACATTTAATTTCTTCTTGTTTGTTTGTTGAGACAAAAAAAAAACAAGAGGCTAGTAAGGGAAAGACTATAGCTGCTATAACAAGCAATGCTTTTTTTTGCAGACCTTCCACAATATTAGCTATAATATAACTATAAATGTATATGATGTGAAAAATATGTGTTGTTCTGTAATCAATACAAAATTCTTATCATTGGTAAGTTGCTATGGTATAAGAGGAATAAAGCACTTTGTTTGTAACAAATAACATCCATCCATCCATCCATCCATTATCTGTAGCTGCTTATCCTGTTCTACAGGGTCGCAGGCAAGCTGGAGCCTATCCCAGCTGACTATGGGCGAGAGGTGGGGTACACCCTGGACAAGTCACCAGATCATCACAGGGCCGACACATAGCGACACACAACCATTCACACTCACATTCACACCTACGGTCAATTTAGAGCCACCAATTAGCCTAACCTGCATGTCTTTGGACTGTGGGGGAAACCGGAGCACCCAGAGGAAACCCACACAGACATGGGGAGAACATGCAAACTCCACACAGAAAGGCCCTCGCCAGCCGCTGGGCTCGAACCTGGACCTTCTTGCTGTGAGGTGACAGTGCTAACTGGAACAAATACCACTGTAGGAAAATAATCAGCTACTTCAGCAACAGGACCAGTCAAAAGTTTGGACACAGCTTCTAATTCAATGTTTTTCCTTTATTTTTATGAATTAAAAGTCACTTCTTCATGTCTTAAAGTAATGATAGATGTCATTTCTCTTTACTGAGTTGAGCGGGTCTTGACATAATACTGTATGGATTACTACAGTTGTGGAATAGGGCTATTTACTTATTCAGTATTTTGATTATTTACTATTTACTGTTTGGTCTCAAGCACATTAAGGAAGAAACTTGTCCGCTAATTAACTTTTGATGAGACACACTTGTTAATTGAAAAGCGTTCCAGGTGACGACCTCATGAAGCTGGTTAAGATAATGACAGTAGTGTGCAAAGCGTCATCAAGGTAAACGCTGGATACGCTGAAGAATCTAAAGTAAGATATCTACAGTGGGGCAAGAAAGTATTTAGTCAGCCACCAATTGTGCAAGTTCTCCCACTTAAAAAGATGAGAGATGCCTGTAATTTTCATCATAGGTACATGTGGTAAGTTCCCTATGGGTGGGTGGAGCACAGAGGACGGCAGGACAGAGATCGGATTCAATTCAGGCTTTATTGCCACCCTTTTCAGTAGACAATTCCACACGGAGACAGAGACAAACACACACACACTGCAGTCTCGTCCAGGGAAAGCTCTCTCTCTCTGCTCTCCCTCTGCCTCCTTAAATAGGGTGTGGTTACTGGGAAGACACACAAACACAGGTTAATTGCCGTCAGGTGTAGTGATTCTGCCACTCACCTTCCCTGACTCCGCCCTCCTGTCACAGACCGGCGCTTGACCACGCCCCCGCTGCCACAGTACACTTCAACTATGAGAGACAGAATGGGGAGAAAGAATCCAGGAAATCACATTGTAGGATTTTTAATGAATTAATTGGTAAATTCCTCGGTAAAATAAGTATTTGGTCACCTACAAACAAGCAAGATTTCTGGCTCTCACAGACCTGTAACTTCTTCTTTAAGAGGCTCCTCTGTCCTCCACTCATTACCTGTATTAATGGCACCTGTTTGAACTCATTATCAGTATAAAAGACACCTGTCCACAATCTCAAACAGTCACACTCCAAACTCCACTATGGCCAAGACCAAAGAGCTGTCAAAGGACACCAGAAACAAAATTGTAGACCTGCACCAGGCTGGGAAGACTGAATCTGCAATAGGTAAGCAGCTTGGTGTGAAGAAATCAACTGTGGGAGCAATTATTAGAAAATGGAAGACATACAAGACCACTGATAATCTCCCTCGATCTGGGGCTCCATGCAAGATCTCACCCCGTGGGGTCAAAATGATCACAAGAACGGTGAGCAAAAATCCCAGAACCACATGGGGGGACCTAGTGAATGACCTGCAGAGAGCTGGGACCAAAGTAACAAAGGCTACCATCAGTAACACACTACACCGCCAGGGACTCAAATCCTGCAGTGCCAGACGTGTCCCCCTGCTTAAGCCAGTACATGTCCAGGCCCGTCTGAAGTTTGCTAGAGAGCATTTGGATGATCCAGAAGAGGATTGGGAGAATGTCATATGGTCAGATGAAACCAAAATAGAACTTTTTGGTAAAAACTCAACTTGTCGTGTTTGGAGGAGAAAGAATGCTGAGTTGCATCCAAAGAACACCATACCTACTGTGAAGCATGGGGGTGGAAACATCATGCTTTGGGGCTGTTTTTCTGCAAAGGGACCAGGACGACTGATCCGTGTAAAGGAAAGAATGAATGGGACCATGTATCGTGAGATTTTGAGTGAAAACCTCCTTCCATCAGCAAGGGCATTGAAGATGAAACGTGGCTGGGTCTTTCAGCATGACAATGATCCCAAACACACCGCCCGGGCAACGAAGGAGTGGCTTCGTAAGAAGCATTTCAAGGTCCTGGAGTGGCCGAGCCAGTCTCCAGATCTCAACCCCATAGAAAATCTTTGGAGGGAGTTGAAAGTCCGTGTTGCCCAGCGACAGCCCCAAAACATCACTGCTCTAGAGATCTACATGGAGGAATGGGCCAAAATACCAGCAACAGTGTGTGAAAACCTTGTGAAGACTTACAGAAAACATTTGACCTTTGTCATTGCCATCAAAGGGTATATAATAAAGTATTGAGATGAACTTTTGTTATTGACCAAATACTTATTTTCACCATAATTTGCAAATAAATTCTTTAAAAATCAGACAATGTGATTTTCTGGATTTTTTTTTCTCATTTTGTCTCTCATAGTTGAGGTATACCTATGATGAAAATTACAGGCTTCTCTCATCTTTTTAAGTGGGAGAACTTGCACAATTGGTGACTGACTAAATACTTTTTTGCCCCACTGTATATACACAGCACATAAAAGTGGAGCTCCTGATGAGTGTATGAGCAAAATATTTGCAAGGGAACCAAATCAACCTGAATAGATTGATAATATAGCATACAAGCCACTGAATTGTGTCATGTGGTGTCGTGTATTTCACGTAAATAAATTGCCACATGGGGCGACACGGTGGTGTAGTGGTTAGCGCTGTCACCTCACAGCAAGAAGGTTCTGAGTTCAAGCCCAGTGGCTGACGAGGGCCTTTCTGTGTGGAGTTTGCATGCTCTCCCCGTGTCTGCGTGGGTTTCCTCTGGGTGCTCCAGTTTCCCCCACAGTCCAAAGACATGTGGTTAGGCTAAATGGTGGCTCTAAACTGACCGTAGGTGTGAATGGTTGTTTGTCTCTGTGTGTCAGCCCTGCGGTGGCGCAATATTTACAAAGTATTTTTAGTCAGGTTTTCATGTATAATCAGTGGAAACTGAGGCAATGCCACTGCTCACTTGCAGTGATAACGTTAATGTTAGTAGGTCAGTCTCTAACCTTTAACTGAAAAAATGCATTCTGTAAAATCCAAATCTATAAAAATAAGTGTTACACTGACCATTAAATTTAACCAAATTTTATAAGTGATGTTTATTTAATGGTTCATTTCAGTGAGGGGCGGCATGGTGGTGTAGTGGTTAGCGCTGTCGCCTCACAGCAAGAAGGTCCGGGTTCGAGCCCCGTGGCCGGCGAGGGCCTTTCTGTGTGGAGTTTGCATGTTCTCCCCGTGTCCGCGTGGGTTTCCTCCGGGTGCTCCGGTTTCCCCCACAGTCCAAAGACATGCAGGTTAGGTTAACTGGTGACTCTAAATTGACCGTAGGTGTGAATGTGAGTGTGAATGGTTGTCTGTGTCTATGTGTCAGCCCTGTGATGACCTGGCGACTTGTCCAGGGTGTACCCCGCCTTTCGCCCATAGTCAGCTGGGATAGGCTCCAGCTTGCCTGCAACCCTGTAGAAGGATAAAGTGGCTAGAAATAATGAGATGAGATGAGATTTCAGTGAGTTTTATTCTGGGTTTTATATATACAGGGTTAATCAAAATTATGTTAACACTTAAATGGTAGAAACCATTTATTCACAAAACATAGATCATATGTGCAAGATGATTTCCAGGGCAGTCTCAACCTGTTCGCCATCGTCTTCAACACACAAAAACCAGCGAGTAACAGCACCATTTAAAGCCCGGACACACATTTCGCAGGGAATAGATGATACCACAGTCTTTATTCTGTCCTTGAGGTCATTGATATCACGAACTTTCCTGCTATACACGCGCTCCTTCACCATACCCCATAAGCAGAAATCACAGGGCGTCAAATCAGGGGAGTGTGGAGGCCACGGCAATGGTCCACCGCGACCTATCCATGGACCTGGAAATGTGTGGTCGAGATAAACATGAACAGTACAGCCAAAATAGAAAAATAATCCATTAGTGTGAACATAATTTTGACTAACCCTGTATATATAAAATTCACCACTTGCCCCTCCTTTGGGTGGTATTTTTTCCCTCAAGATCGAGTCTTCCACCAGAGGCCTGGGAGTTTGAGAGTCCTGCGCAGTATCTTAGCTGTTCCTAGGACTGCACTTTTCTGGACAGAGATCTCGGGTGTGGTTCCTGGGATCTGTTGAAGCCACTCTCCCAGGTTGGGGGTCACTGTACTGAGGGCTCCTATCACCACGGGGACCACTGGTGTCTTCATGTTCCACATCTTTCCTCACTCTAATTTCAGCCGTTGATACTTCTCAAGCTTCTCAACTTCCTTTTCCCTGATGTTATTATCACTTGGTATTGCCACATCTATCACCACAGCCTTGTTCTCCCGTTTGTCCACCACTACCATGTCTGGTTGGTTAGCCATTACCAGTTTGTCCTTCTGTATCTGGAGGTCCCACAGGATCTTAGCTTGGTCATTCTCAACCACCTTCGGAGGTGTGTCCACAGATGTTTCTGAACACTATGCCAGCCACTTGGTTATGGCGTTCCATGTACACTCTTCCTGCATCTTACACCCTGCTGTTATGTGCTGGATTGTCTCTGGGGTATTTTTACACAGTCTGCACCTGAGGTTCTGCCTCGTGTGGTAGACCCCAGCCTCTATTGATCTTGTGCTAAGGGTCTGTTCCTGTGCAGCTATGATTGTTGCCTTTGTGCCGTCTTCCAGTCCTGTCCAAAAGTCTAAAGCACATGTAAAGACATGCTGTTGACCAAAAATAGCTTAAAAATAATAAAATGAGGCGGCACGGTGGTGTAGTGGTTAGCGCTGTCGCCTCACAGCAAGAAGGTCCGGGTTCGAGCCCCGTGGCCGGCGAGGGCCTTTCTGTGCGGAGTTTGCATGTTCTCCCCGTGTCCGCGTGGGTTTCCTCCGGGTGCTCCGGTTTCCCCCACAGTCCAAAGACATGCAGGTTAGGTTAACTGGTGACTCTAAATTGACCGTAGGTGTGAATGTGAGTGTGAATGGTTGTCTGTGTCTATGTGTCAGCCCTGTGATGACCTGGCGACTTGTCCAGGGTGTACCCCACCTCTCGCCCGTAGTCAGCTGGGATAGGCTCCAGCTTGCCGGTGACCCTGTAGAAGGATAAAGGCCAATTTAGACTGACAACCCAGTCCTCGCAGATAGCGTCGCAGACAGTGTCTGCGTAGCCCCCCCACCTTCACAGACGCTCTGCGCGCACCTCCCAAAAATTGTGACCACCACAGAAGCCTCGCAGACAGCGCCGCAGACAAGAGGGCTCTGATTGGTCCACTCTACATCCGCTGTACACGCACTTCCGCTTCCCTACTTTCCCGGTTTGGTTTGTTTTCACGACCGGCATTTTTAAAAACACAAGCGAAGATGGAGCAGCATGAAGAGCGGTTGATTGAGGAAGTACGGACATCTATACGACTCCAGTTCTAGTCATTATAAAAAAAAAGTTCTAGTCATTATAAGTAACCGGAGGATAAACACTCCACTAACCACACCCACCAACTACTCCTAGTGACTTCGCGCCCCCTTGCGTTGTGCCGGTGAATAACATCTCGCACGCCTATTACTCCCCGCTCAACAATAAATTACAACTGTCTGCGAAAAGCTATCTGCGAAAGCCTTGTCGCAAGAGCATGCAGAGGCCTTAAAGCGGCTAGAGATAATGAGATGAGATGAGATGAGATGAGATGAGATGAGATGAGATGAGATAATAAAATGAAATTTTTCAATATTAAAAAAATACTAGAAACAGTAAGCAGTAAGCCATAATAAATTAAACAAAGTCAACAGCTGGTGTGAGACGACCCTTTGATTAAAAATAATAATAATAATAGCAGTCTCAGGTCCAATGAGTGCAGTTTTATGTGGAAATGATCTGTAGGTTTTACTGAGCATCTTCCAGAACCAGCCCCAGTTCTTCTGGACACCTTGACTGTCACACTCGCTTCTTCATTTTGCACCAAAACCCAGCAGCCTTCATTATGTTTTCGTTTTTCATCTGAAAAGTGCTCTTTTATGTAATATACTGCTCAGGTACAAACTTTTTTTTTCTGTAACATTTAATTTTGTGCTGGAAAACAAAACAAACGTTTGGACTCTAAAATGTTTTTGTACCGACTCGATAATGTGGAAGTCATCAAATAGAAATCTATAACAAAGTTTGTATGAAAAAAAAGGGGCCGAAGACTTTTGCACAGTACTGTAATATAGGAAAAAACGCATTGAAAATTCCACTTATGTGATTTATTTGCTTTGAGCTCGATTAAAGGAAGCACAGATGGAGAGAAATTCATCATTTTTATATCAGTAATGTTCATTTATGTGAGAATTACATATGCTGTCATTTTGTAGTTGAGTAAAAAATGAGAAATGCAGATTAAAGAGACAAAAACAACAAAAAGACGAATGACATAAAAAGTAAAAACAATCAAAAGTTTCGCAGGTTACTTCAAAATATGAAGGAGTCTGAGGAAGGAAGGAAAGTCAGAGTCGATGACATGGTGTTGAGGTGGTGAAAGATGACACGAGTATAGTTCCACAGAATCTCATAGTCGTTCTTTTTTCTTTTTTTTGCTACTGCTAATGTCCAAATATGGAACTGAGTAATTTTATAATGTCACACGCTTACTGTACAGTTTCTATTCTACATATTTTAAGCACTGACCAAATTTAAAGAAAGTAGAATCAAAGTGGATTGTTATATCTAGATTTTTTTGTTGTGATGGTTGTTGTTGTTGTTTAAAACAAATTTAAGTCGATGAAGTGATGGTGCAGTTTTGGAGAATCACACAAAAGAGTTTGAACATGGAGTGTGGGCGGAAACTAAACTAAACCACTGGTGTGAATGAGATGTAAGCTTCCGTAGAACACACGAAAGTGGGGCATTTTTAAATAGTACATTGGAGTCGTACTTCTCTTTAAATGTTGGTGTTAAGAAGTAGAAAAGATTGGGGATCTGATCAGGGACAGCCCCCTATTTCCCCACATTTTGGTCATATCTCAATGGAGCAGCTGTGTTTTTTTGTTTTTTTTTTAATTATATAAGATTCTTGAATCTCATTGGTGTTGATTTGTATTTTTATAACAGCGGCTTAGACAGTAGTTTCATCTGGATTGTATTTGCTAAGTTGATTTTAATGCGCTAGTTCGAAAACGATATTGTTTCTACAGTAACAGCTCATACACAGGGACCCGACATCATCTAAACCTAATGACAAACAGACGTTTTAAAATAGTTGAATTCAAATGGTGACTTTTCTGTCAGGAGTTTATTTCACATTTAACACCGAACAAATTTTCAAGAGAGAAAGAAAAAAGAAAGAGGAAGAGAAAGTCTGGTGAAGGAACAACTGTTTATAGCTACTATGATATAAGTGATAACAGGAACTAACTTGGCTTGTGGACATTCAACAACATTAAATCTGACTTTATACCACAGCGCAGTTGAATGCTGAAATCTGATTGGTCAGAAGGTGTGTATTATTTGAGTGTGACAGGACGGTTCAGACAGGAGCCCCGGCTGTAACATGAATCATAGATTTAGATTAATGCGCTCAATCTAATACATTCCTGTTTCTATAGTAACAGCTCATACACAGGGAGCTCATACACATGGCAGAAGCGCCGCATAATCTAAGAGTCATCACAAAGGGATTTTAAAACCTGTAATTGATTATCATGAGTGTCAACACTTTGTAACAGTCACCGTTTTCAGGATAGAGGAATTTACGCTTCCAGTTTCTCTGTAAAATGACGAGAGAGAGAGCTGTTGCAATGCACGATGTGGCCTAAACACTTCACACCGTGCCGTTATATGAAAATAATCTACTTCAAGTTGGTAATGGCACTCCGCTTTGCGTTGTGCTGTATCACACCACCCCGGTGTGGATTATTTTCTTATAATAAATAGCATGTGTATTGCAGGTCCGTTAATTAAAAATACTTTGTGCAGTGCAGTTATATGAAAGAAGTAATCCTCTGTGGATGGTAACCAGTGTTGGAAATTAGCACCCGCTCCTTGTTGAATTTGCTCAACCTACCAGCGACAGTGGCAAAGAAAGAATGCAATTGTAATAAAACTATTTGTGACATTTCATAGTGCAGACTGAATCGCGAGTCTTAAAGTCATGAGGTGTCATTAAAGTGTCCGAGTGAAACAAGAAGACTTGGATTCAATGTAGCAACTTGAGCATACAACGCTAACTAGTGCTAACTTGAGCATACAAGGCTAACTAGTGCTAACTTGAGCATGCAAGGCTAACTAGTGCTAACTTGAGCATACAAGGCTAACTAATGCTAACTTGAGCATGGAACGCTAACTAGCACTAACTACCAACTGACGGTTAAAGAGAATTACCTCAGCCAAAGCTAGGGTTCCAGCAAACAAACAAAAAAAGTTACATTATGGGGGTTAAGAGGTCTGCAGAAAAAAAAAACCTCCTAGGAGACACAGGCCAAAGAAGCGAAGGGTGAAAAATGTTTTTGTTCGAAATGACAAATGGAGAAAAGCCAAGAATGGGGAGTTCCGTGAATGATTAGTGGTTCTTTAATCTGCCCAACTCATCAAATGTAACTTCCATCAGTTCACAGTTGTGTGCGTGCGTGCGTGCGTGCGTGCATGCATGAGAGAGAAGATGTATTTCTCTCGAGTATTTTCCTCAAGTTTAAATATGTAACTTTTGAAATAAAATAGCCTATTTACCTAAATAATCATGCTTGAATATTATAGCTCTTACTGTATTATTTTCCACATGCAGTTACACACTTTCAGCTAAAACAAGAAAGTGGCTGGTTAAACAACATGGCTGCAAATTAGTGCTGGAGTACATGAGTCCGTTCTCAAGACCACTTTTGGAAGGTCTTGGTCTCGTCTTGGAATCAACCGCATTTTTACTTGGGCATGTCTCGGTCTCAGACATAGAGGACTCGGGATTTTATTTCAAGACCAGTCAAGATCACAACTGTGGGGATTTCACTAAATTGCCTGTGCATTGTCTGATTTATTTGTTAACATCATTACTGTGATTAGATGTAAAATTTCCTGCTTCAAATGCAACCGATAATGTGACTCATTGCTAATTTGAAAATTTTCTTTCTGTTAATGGTGGTCACGCCACCCCCTTCACACACACTGGTCTGGTCCTGGTCTTGACTCGGTCTCACCCTGCCTTGGTCTTGACTTGATCTCAACCCCTCAAAGTCTTGGTCTTGTCTCGATCTCAGTACACTCTGGTCTTGGTCATGACTTGGTTGGCTTAGATGGTCTTGACTCAGTCTTGCCCTGCCTTGGATTTGGCCTTTACTTGATCTCACTCTGGTCTTGGTCATGACTTGGTCTTGGTTTAGATGGTCTTGACTTGGTCTTGCTCTGCCTTGGTCTTGACTTGATCTCAACCCCTCAAAGTCTTGGTCTTGTCTCGGTTTCGATACACTCTAGTCTTGCTCATGACTTGGTTTTGGTTTCGATGGTCTTGACTCAGTCTCGCCCTGCCTTGGTCTTGGTCTTGACTTGATCTCAACCCCTCGAAGTCTTGGTCCTGTCTCAGTTTCGATACACTCTGGTCTTGGTCATGACTTGGCCTCAGCTTAGCTGGCCTTGACTCGGTCTTGCCCTGCCTTGGTCTTGGTCTTGACTTGGTCTTATCTTGGTCTCGATACACTCTGGTCTTGGTCATGACTTGGTCTTGGTTTAGGTGGTCTTGATTACAACACTAGTGCAAAGTGTAGAACCACAATTTAATATGTTTTGGAGTATCGTGTTTAATACATAGCCTCCGGTTAATTTTTTGTCAGGAATGAGCAAAGAAAAGAAAAGTATTTGTTTTGAGTATTCTCATAAGGTGACATGGACTAATGGTACATCCATGTCACAGCACCAGTGACTCCATTTTGTCTTTATGCATCATTCCGAGAATGAAGTGTTTTATGAGCAAACTTCTCCGCACCCAGTTTCCTACCACAATACTCAAATTGTCTTAATTTCTTAAATTATTAAAGTATTTTGTGGTAACTAAAAAAATATTGGCCTTTGTCTTATTATAACTTATTGTCTTATATATTGACACATAGCTACACCTTTTTTTTTCTTTTTTTTTTTAAATGTCACAGTAGAGGTTCTGTATTTCTGTGCCTCGGTGGATGTGTTCACTATAGTTTCAGTATGTATGTATGTATGCGGTCTGAATACTCAGTCGCTCTGTTCACTAAGCACTGTATTTATTAACTTTCTCTCACTTATCTGTGTCAGATAACATGAAGTGAAACTGAGAAACAAAGACAATTAATAGGGAACACGGTAACAAGTCAGAGATGTTGTATACAATACATACGGTGGATTCAAAACTAAACCATATGACCTGTAACGTTTCTGTGGTGGATGTCATCATGGAATAAATCACTTACTATGACAATGACATCCCATGTGCTGGAGTGCATGTGCAGTGAATGATGGACACGGTGGTGAAGTGTGGGAGGGAGAAATGGAGAATTTCATCATCCAGATCACCCAAATAATGATTAACTTGACTTCCTGCAGCTGTACAGTACCATGCTTCTGTTTCATAATCTCACAGACATGTCGGAAATTATATATAAAATAAAATATATGTGTCATACCATAAGGTTATGCAAGTCTAGTCGTAGAGGTGTATTACACACACTTTATGACTTCAAATACCATATAAAGTAAAATGTACGATCTGGTTGCCTAGCAGCATGAAAAAGGAAATTTTTTGTTAGGAATTTCTTTAACACTTTTTGGGTGCAATCACAGTTACTCGGAAAAATCTACGGAAATCTAGACAGATTGGATTTGTTTGACACATTTTGGTCATTTGTCTGATTCCATGTGCTTCATATTTTCACTGTTTTTATGTCTTTTAAATGTGGATTTGAATTTGAATAAATAAATAGTTTTAATAAATAAATAAATACAAATAATCGTAAACACTTGAGCTGTATTTCAATGTTTCAAAATGTTCACAAAAATCTCATCTCATTATCTGTAGCCGCTTTATCCTGTTCTACAGGGTGGCAGGCAAGCTGGAGCCTATCCCAGCTGACTACGGGCGAAAGGCGGGGTACACCCTGGACAAGTCGCCAGGTCATCACAGGGCTGACACATAGACACAGACAACCATTCACACTCACATTCACACCTACGGTCAATTTAGAGTCACCAGTTAACCTAACCTGCATGTCTTTGGACTGTGGGGGAAACCGGAGCACCCGGAGGAAACCCACGCGGACACGGGGAGAACATGCAAACTCCGCACAGAAAGGCCCTCGCCGGCCACGGGGCTCGAACCTGGACCTTCTTGCTGTGAGGCGACAGCGCTAACCACTACACCACCGTGCCGCCCGTTCACAAAAATATCCAGCCAAATTACGATTTGGACATTTTGGAATGTTCTGATCCTCCCTTCCTTATTACCCTTCCTTAAACAAACAGACAAAAAAAAGTATTCTGAAATTTTAGACCAAAACTTCCAGTGTGTCTTAAAATATGAAGAAAATTCTGGTTGTCTTTTTGCTGTATTTTAATGAATTTTAATGAATACATCCTACTTTCACTGACCTTTCCTTTAATACTTTTAACAGCTCTTTGTATTACAAAAAAAAAATATCACAATTGATACAAAAACATATTTTGCTTTATGGTACCTTAAGTCACACCAGCAGTACGAGCCAAAAGTTTGGAAACACTTAATCATGACTATGACTGTTGTTTTCCCACAGATCATTTTTCCCCACTGTATACACTCACTGGCCACTTTAATAGGAACTTGTTCTTGGCTGGCAGGAGTGGAACCCAACATGGTCTTCTGCTGTTGGATGCTGAGATGCTTTTCTGCTCACCACGGTTGTAAAGAGTTGCTATGAGTCATTATATCCTTCCTGGCCAAAAAGCTCAAACCAATCTGTCCATTTTCCTCTGAGCTCTCTTATCAACAAGGCGTTTGTTTCCATCCACAGAACTGTCACTCGCTCTGCGGTTTTTGTTTTTCGCACCATTCTGTCTGTGTAAACTCTGGAGTTTCTGAAAACTCAACAGTCTCTGAAAGACTCAAACCAGCAGTCCATGTGGCTCAAACCAATACCCATGCCAACACACAGTGAAAGAAAGTCACACTTTGAGATCACAATTTTTCCCATTCTGATGTTTGAACATTGCGAACACTAACTGAAGCTCTTGATTTGTATCTGTATGATTTGATGCATTGTGCTGCTGTCAAGGGATCGGCTGATTAGAGAACCGCATCAAACAGCGGGTGTGGTGTGGGGTGTTCCTAATAAAGTGGCAGGCAAGTGTATATTATTATCAGTTTGTATTAGAGCCGTGTGTCTCTTGTATCTATTATGTCAACAGTAAATCTGTAAGTTCCACTGAGGTAGACTCTCATGGAGAATAGTACAGCTGGGACAACCTGTGTGTGTAAGTGGGACTTTCCCATCTCTGCCCCTGAATAACGCACTTGTTTTCAGCCAGGTCGAGGCTTTACCTGAGCGGAGGGAGCGATGTGAAACTCTCCACACTTTAAAGTCTCAAGGTGGAGGAGGGTTTCTGTGCTTACTCATATGTGTATACCTTTTTGACCTACTTTGACCTACTTGCACAGGCAAGCCCCTCTCTATTTAATTCCCCCTTTCATGGAACATATGAGTTGAAAAAGAGAAGTTTACTAGAAAATAAGCATAGATAAGGATGTTAGGCTTCAATTGTATCTATAAAGTGAGATAAGAAGGTGTGCAGTTCCAAGAATAACTGTTTCCAACTCTGTCATGCTTAAGACATAAGTAATTACCCACCAACCATCTGTATAGTATTTACTATGGTACATTACTGGGATGTACAACATACCCAGGGGAGCAGTTGGGGGTTCGGTGCCTTGCTCAACGGCACTTCATCCATTCCTGCTGATTCAGGGAATCAAATTAGCAACCTTTTGGTCGCAAAGCTGCTTCACTAACCATTAGGCCATAGACATATAAACATAGACGCCGCATTGAACTGGTGGCCCGTTGCTGGGATACGTCAGAGTGTCCGCCATATTGGATGTGGCAAATCTTCCCTGTAAACCAATGCAAGTAAATGAACTGAACTTCATAAAGCCCCTTTCTACAATAATGTTTAACTCGATGCCTTTTATTCACCCATTAAGACACACACGTATATATTTGGGAAACAAACAGGCATCAAAACAACATAACTTTTTAATGTGATGGTTATAAATAGTGTGCGAAATACCCGTCAGTATTCTGAATGACCGCCAAACTGAGTTCGGCCAGGTTCTAACGTCATACCAAAACAAAATACATCACTGATTCTTTCACATTCAGAAAGGTTAAAAACATTCATCGTACATTCAAAAACGTTCATCATAGTGTGGCACTGTATTATCTAATTCTCACTGCTTATAACTATACACCTACCCGGTGGAGATGAGCTGGGAAACTGAAGACTGAAGGAACAGCTCCCTCTCTGATCCTGACTGTCTGACCTGTTCTGTCCAAATCCTCCGTTCTGAAGTGTTCACTGCAGAGCATGGATGACGGAGTAGCAGAAAACCCTTCCCGTCGCACAGCTGTCTCCCACCGCTTTTTCATGTCTTTATTTTTGGGAAACCTACATAGTATGTGAAAAGTTAGCTAAGCAACTAACTAACAACAATCAGCGTAGTTACGAAGGAAATACTTCGTTGTTTGGAGACAGGTTTCACCGAGCGGCTATTATGCGCGAGACTTCATATTAGCCACAAAGTCAGAAAAATCTGTTCGTAAAATTACGTCATAATGACCAAATACAATGAAAAGTATTTTTCCAGTCTCACCTGTGAAAGGTAATCCCATGTGATCTCGTTTGGATGGTAAACCTGTTGGTACAGCACATGAATGAGGCATCTTTATTCTCGGCTACTGTCTAGACGCTATACCAGAGACGGTTGAAGAATCTCCACTTTGCCACATCCAATATGGTGGCGAGGATCACGTATGATTCTACGCAGAAGGAGGCGTCTATGTTTATATGTCTATGCCATTAGGCCATGTTTCCTTTCCTGTAGTTAACAATTATTTCATGAAATCGAGTCATACATGAGCTGATAGCCAATGAGCCACGTAGTGCCGAGTTGGCTATAAACCATATACGACGAGATTGAGTGGTATAACTGTTTTATTCTATCCATATTCACTGGATTTTGAGAAACAGAGCATTTTTATTTTTTTGCAAATTCGATAAATAAAAACTTTACACAAAACGTTGAGCAAAATCATTTCCGCTCAGAATGTCAACAAGCCGGCGAAATGACAGTCGCAATTTGTGAAAAATGCGATAATAATAATAATAATAATAATAATAATAATAATAATTCTTGACAAATAAAAAAGACGCTTTATTACCATCAAATACTTTTATTCCATATTTTGCTGCTTTTTTTGTGTGTGTATTTTTGGGGTTTTGTTTTCGAGTCGAGTTTTTATTCCGTCCTCGGTTGGTTCAGCAACATGCGCCACCATTTTGTTTTTCTCTACTCACGGTATATGAGCTGATATCCTAGTAGTAGAGTAGCCAATCAGAGTGCACGATTGCTCATATCCAGTGAATGTGGATAGGATAAATGTTACATAAGCAATGGTAGAATATTACTATTATCATCTTACTTAATGCTGTATGCAGTATTCAGTGGTGGAACATTTACACTACATCTTGTCACAAATATGAGTTTTAATTCCTTTTAATGATCTTATATGCTTTATAATTTCTGCTCACATGAACAGTTTATCAAGCTCAGATAGATAGATAGATAGATAGATAGATAGATAGATAGATAGATAGATAGATAGATAGATAGATAGATAGATAGATAGATAGATAAACACATCTCTCAGTACCTGTAGGTGGCAGTGTCACGACTGTAGTATTAAATCCCCAGTTGTGTTCAGTGAGACTACAATGAAACATCTCCAGAGCTGGAGTTTCCCTGTGTGCAACACTGTACAAACAACACAGAGCACTCATGGTGGATTTTCACACGTTTGGAAGGGAAGTGTGTTTTTCCTTTTTGACAAATATAGCATTTCCTCATCTTGTGCAATACCGGATGTTTCACCTGCTACTTATTTTAGACGTTTTTGCAATCAGGAATGTTGTTAAGTAGGCTGAGGCAGTAACTAATTATAACCCCTTTCTCAAATTTTGTCATCTATTAAGTATTTGTTAAACTAATACTATAAACTTTGTGATTCTTAAATACGAGCGCAGACAGTACACAAATTCAAGGGAAATCTTTACTGCAAATCACTACAAAGGTCTTTTGACAGATCACTTTTATCCTATGTTGAAACGTTTATATCCTGATGGGTGTGGTCTCTTACCAGATGACTCCGCCCCATTAACAGGACACGAGGGCTCACTGGATGGTTTGATGCGGATGAAAATCATATGCAACAGCCATCACACTCACCAAAGGTCAACCGAATTGAACGCCTGTTGGAGATTCTGGAGTGACGTGCCAGATAGCGCTCTCCTTCATCGAAACACCAACTAGGGGAATATTTTTTGGAAGAACAATGTTTATTGCTTCAGGACCATTCCAGAGGCTTGTACAATCAATGTCATGGCTCATTAAAGGTGTTCTAGTGGCATGTAGTGAAAAAAAAAGCATTCACACCTACGGTCAATTTAGAGCCACCAATTAGCCTAACCTGCATGTCTTTGGACTGTGGGGGAAACTGGAGCACCTGGAGGAAACCCATGCAAACTCCACACTGAAAGGCCCTCATCAGCTGCTGGGCTGTAACCCAGGACCTTCATGCTGTGAGGTGACACCACTGTGCTGCCCTTTGTGCATTACATCCATCCATTATCTGTAGCCGCTTATCCTGTGCAGGGTTACAAGCAAGCTGGAGCCTACCCCAGCTGACTACGGGCGAAAGGCGGGGTACACCCTGGACAAGTCACCAGGTCATCACAGGGCTGAGACATAGAGACAAACAACCATTCACACTCACATTCACACCTACGGTCAATTTAGAGCCACCAATTAGCCTAACCTGCATGTCTTTGGACCGTGTGGGAAACCGGAGCACCCGGAGGAAACCCACGCAGACACGAGCAGAATATGCAAACTGCACACAGAAAGGCCCTCATCAGCCGCTGGGCTCAAACCCAGAACCTTCTTCCTCTGAGACGACAGTGCTAACCACAACACCACTGTGCCACCCCTTGTGCATTACACTGTAATCTAATTTGATTTTTTCTTTAGAAAGAAAGAATGAAAGTCCCACATGGCTCAGTATTTGGTCTGTTGTTTGGTGCTCGAGCATAAAGTGCTCAATTTTTCATATATTTTCTGCATTTATGATTTTATTTACAAAAATAAATTATTACACTGTGAAATATAGTACTTGCTAAGCTAGTGTAATCAGCCCAACAGTTTGGTCACATCAACACCAGAATTGGCACCAAACTCCAACTCCCATGTTGACACTCTCACGTTCACATTCACCCGACTACTGATCACACACACCTGAATTCAATCACACATCATCTCCAAAACATACGCCAAACACACACCTACTGCGAAGTCGACTCACTGGCCACTTTATTAGGAACACCCCACACCACACGTTGTTTGATGCGGTTCTCTAATCAGCCGATCCCTTGACAGCAGCACAATGCATCAAATCATGCAGATACAAATCAAGAGCTTCAGTTAATGTTCACAACATTCAAGCATCAGAATGGGAAAATTTGTGATCTCAAAGTGTGACTTTCTTTCACTGTGGTATGGGTGTTGGTTTGAGCCAGATGGACTGCTGGTTTGAGTGTTTCAGAAACTGCTGATCTCCTGGGGTTTTCACACACAACAGTCTCGAGCGTTTAAACAGACAGAATGGTGCGAAAAACAAAAAACATCGAGTGAGTGAGTGAGCGACAGTTCTGTGGGTGGAAACAAACGCCTTGTTGATAAGAGAGCTCAGAGGAAAATGGGCAGATTGGTTTGAGCTTTTTGGCCAGGAAGGATATAGTAACACTTTACAACCGTGGTGAGCAGAAAAGCATCTCAGCATGCAACAGCAGAACAACACATCGGGTTCCAGTCCTGCAGCCAAGAACAAGTTCCTATTAAAGTGGCTGGTGAGTGTGTATGCGCTGTCTTCTTGTACCAGTTGTTACCAAGTCTTACTATTCATTTACTGTTATCCCGGTCTTGCTCGTGTGCTGATCACCTGACCTTTGCTTCCAACTTGACCTTGATTACGGATTACATCTTTGTCCTGTTTGCCAACTTTAATAAAGCTCTGTACACCTGCACTTGCATCCGTACCTGCATTCCTGACACATTTATTTCAAGCTACACAAGTGACAATACATCTACCTTCAATGTTCATGCTGTAAATACACATTGAAATGTCACACACATTCACATTACATTATCTCTAGCCGCTTTATCCTTCTACAGGGTCGCAGGCAAGCTGGAGCCTATCCCAGCTGACTACGGGCGAAAGGCGGGGTACACCCTGGACAAGTCGCCAGGTCATCACAGGGCTGACACATAGACACAGACAACCATTCACACTCACATTCACACCTACGGTCAATTTAGAGTCACCAGTTAACCTAACCTGCATGTCTTTGGACTGTGGGGGAAACCGGAGCACCCGGAGGAAACCCACGCGGACACGGGGAGAACATGCAAACTCCACACAGAAAGGCCCTCGCCGGCCCCGGGGCTCGAACCCAGGACCTTCTTGCTGTGAGGCGACAGCGCTAACCACTACACCACCGTGCCGCCCCCATTGAAATGTGAAATAGAAATATTTAAAACCATGGTATGCCCAGCACACCGCGAGTTGGCCTAGTGGTTAGCGTATCCGCCTCTCGATTGGGAGATTGCAAGTTCTACTCACGGTCAGGGTCATACCAAAGACCATCATAAAAATGGTGCCAAGTGCTGTCTGTCTGTATCACATCTGGCAATGCAGATGCGAGTGGGGAGTCAAACTCTCGTGGTTACCAGAGGATTAGCCCCCCACTGTAACCCTCGCTATGTAATAGGTGAGAGGCTGAGGGCTATGGAGATTGGCGCCACATGGCGTGGGAAGGAACTTTGATGTCCAGCACAGTCATACACTGGGATTAAATTTGCAAACCATCAAAACTGGATTATGGTGATTACCTCTTGTGTCTTTGGACAGCGATTCAACTAAAAATGAAATTTACAGCTTCTTTTTAGAAATATGTTGATCAGAGTAACCAGTGTGCGTATGTGTGTGCCATTTTCCCTGATGAAACTCCTTTTCCATTTTTGTTCCCTGAACAGAATTATGGGATTGTCTTTCCCATAAATGAGATACGCAACACTCCTGCAAATGCATCCAAAATAAGGACATCCTGTAGTTAAATGTCCATCCTTTTGAAGGGATCATCTGGATTTTATCTGGGACTGACAATCTTTCTGAAGTGTCCATTATAACAATATTGTGTGTGTTGAATATTGCTATATACAGTATTACATAACTGATAATCCCTCAAGGCTCAGTAATGGGTCCTCTGGTGTTTCTAATCTTAGGGAAAAAAAACATGATTAGCTCACACAGTTCCTCTCTCTACAGTACTCTCTACGGGGATAACCGGCATCTTTGCATCTGCCTTTTAGAAATTAATTAACTCGTACACCTTTGCATGTCCTGACAAGGTCTGTCATTTTCAGATGATGAAATTTTACCTTTAGTTTAAGCGTAACCTGAGGGATTAATCTACGTCAATCTAAAGCCCCCTGATGTGAAGCCTTAGGCGTTAACTCTCCAGCTCTTAAATATGTATTTAATCATCTGCACTGAATTTATATCTCACCTTGGATGAGAAATAATCGCATTTAAACGATTACTCTACAAATGGCCAAAAGTATTTAGACACCTGACCATCACACCTTTGCACTTGTTGAACATTCCTTTCCAGATTCAGTCCCATGTTGGTGTTATAATAAGCTCCACTCCTCTGTTAAGACTTTGTCATCCTGGAACAGGTTTTTGCCTCGTAGTTCCAGTGAAGGGAAAGTGTAATGATATGACATACAGGGACGTTCTGTACAGTTGTGTGATTCCAACTTGTGGAAAAAGTTTGAGGAAGAACCATGAATGGTCAAATGTCCAAAATTAGAATACAAACAAAAGGAATAACATACTATGAATACACTACACTAATTAACAAGCCTTTTATAGTTAAAATACACTTAATTTTAAATCAAATACAACATAATACACACTTATTAACAACTATAAAATATACCAGTCATCTGTCTTAGTCACAGCAAAAAAGTTTAGGTGAGCAGGATGTTTTTTAAATGCTATGGCTCCAGACATTGTGATTTTTGGTCCTCTTTTTTTTTGGTAGTGGTTAGTGCTGTCGCCTCACAGCAAGAAGGTCTGGGTTCGAGCCCCGTGGCCGGCGAGGGCCTTTCTGTGCGGAGTTTGCATGTTCTCCCCGTGTCCGCGTGGGTTTCCTCCGGGTGCTCCGGTTTCCCCCACAGTCCAAAGACATGCAGGTTAGGTTAACTGGTGACTCTAAATTGACCGTAGGTGTGAATGTGAGTGTGAATGGTTGTCTGTGTCTATGTGTCAGCCCTGTGATGACCTGGCGACTTGTCCAGGGTGTACCCCGCCTTTCGCCCGTAGTCAGCTGGGATAGGCTCCAGCTTGCCTGCGACCCTGTAGAACAGGATAAAGCGGCTACAGATAATGAGATGAGATGAGATGAGATGAGATGAGATGAGACATTAACACTAATGTCTCCACATAGTTGCTTTCTGTCTACCTGGGAAATTTTATAGTTGTCAAGTATTAACCATGATTTCTGTTAGGTAGGTTACAGCATTTGAGTCACTTGCGTTCAGAGGGCTTTTTTTTTCCAGATGACAGCTAGTCACCAACGAGCTATTAAATATCTCAACATCAGTTCTTTAATGCATTTAAGGCTTTGTTTTGATCCTCTAATCCTTTAGGGAGTATGTTCATGTTTTCTCGTGTCTGTGTGAGTTTCCTCAGGGTTCTCTGGTTTCCTCCAATATCTGAAAAACATGTACATGGACTTGCGAAAGCTAAATCACCCCTAGATGTGAATGAGCATTTGTGTGTGTGTGTATGTGTGTGTGTGTCTAGACTGGCATTCCATCCAGGCTGTATTCCTGCCCCACCCCAGGACAGTCTTATTTATTGTTTTATTCAAGATGAATGACTGTATAAAGGAATATAGTATTGTTATTGTGTAATTTGTGTGCACCCTATTACACTACATCTTTTTAATATCTACGGAGCCCTAAAGTCCCGAAAGGTGATATTTGTTTATCTTGTACACACAAGTTTTAATCTTGTGGGAACAAGTTATTATCTTGATATTTACAAGATTTTTTTAATCTTGTGCACACAAGATAATTATCTCAGTATTTACAAAAAAATGTATCTTGTGCACATAAGATAATTATCTTGATATTTAGAAGCATTTTTATCTTGGCCGCACAAGATCATTAGCTTGATATTTACAAGAATTTTTATCTTGTGTGCAAAAGATCATTATCTTGATATTTAGAAGCATTTTTATCTTGTGCGCACAAGATCATTATCTTGATGGTTAGATGATTTTTTTTTTATCTTGTGCGCACAAGATCATTATCTTGATATTACAAGAATTTTCACCTTGCGCAAAGATAATTATCTTTATATTTTCAAGAATTTTTATCTTGTGCACACAAGATAATTATCTTGATATTTACAAAAAAGTATCTTGTGCGCACAAGATAATTATCTTGATATTTATAAGTATTTTTTATCTTGTGCGCACCAGATCATTATCTTGATATTTACAAAAAAGTATCTTGTGCACACAAGATCATTATCTTGATATTTACAAAAAAGTATCTTGTGCACACAAGATAATTATCTTGATATTTACAATAATTTTTTATCTTGTGCGCACGAGATCATTATCTTAATATTTGCAAAAAAATTATCTTGTGCGCACAAGATAATTATCTTGATTTTACAAGAATTTTCACCTTGCGCAAAGATAATTATCTTGATATTTAGAAGAATTTTTATCTTGTGCACACAAGGTAATTATCTTGATATTTACAAAAAAGTATCTTGTGCGCACAAGATATTTATCTTGATATTTACAAGAATTTTTTATCTTGTGCGCACCAGATCATCTTGATATTTACAAAAAAAGTATCTTGTGCACACAAAATCATTATCTTGATATTTACAAAAAAGTATCTTGTGCACACAAGCTCATTATCTTGATATTTACAAGAATTTTTTATCTTGTGCGCACAAGATCATCTTAATATTTGCAAAAAAATATCTTGTGCGCACAAGATAATTATCTTGATTTTACAAGAATTTTCACCTTGCGCAAAGATAATTATCTTGATATTTAGAAGAATTTTTATCTTGTGCACACAAGATAATTATCTTGATATTTACAAAAAAGTATCTTGTGCACACAAGATAATTATCTTGATATTTACAATAATTTTTTATCTTGTGCACACAAGATCATTATCTTAATATTTGCAAAAAAGTATCTTGTGCGCACAAGATAATTATCTGGATTTTACAAGAATTTTCATCTTGTGCAAAGATAATTATGTTGATATTTACAAGAATTTTTTTATTTTGTGCACACAAGATCATTATCTTGATATTTAGATCAAGTCAAGTCAAGTTTATTTTAATAGCGCTTTTAACAATAGACATTGTCGCAAAGCAGCTTTACAGAATTTGAATGACTTTAAACATGAGCTAATTTTATCCCTAATCTATCCCCAATGAGCACGCCTGTGGTGACGGTGGCGAGGAAAAACTCCCTCAGATGACATGAGGAAGAAACCTCGAGAGGAACCAGACTCAAAAGGGAACCCATCCTCATTTGGGCAACAACAGACAACATGACTATAACATTAACAGTTTTAACATGAAGTCAGTTTCGTTGCTGTTATAAACTCTTCATTGATGGAAACTTGAGTGCAAAACTGTTCATGACAACCGCAGTCCCAAAGTTAGCAAGTCAACTGTAGTCCTCAGCCATAAAAGCATTACTGTAAGAGTCCAGAGCGTCCTCCAAATGCGACTTTCAACTTTCCATATGGGGCCGAACTCCACAGGAGCGATGTGATGAGATTTCAACCAGATGTAGGGCATCAGGATGGATCAGGCAGGTCACCTGGATCAGTAGAAACAGTATACATTTTGCACTGAGGGCAAGCAGGACTGCGGCAAAACAACTATGAACGGCATAACTAAAAGGGAAAAAGCTAGATATCTTGATATTTAGATTATTATTTTCTATCTTGTGCACATAAGATCATTATCTTGATATTTACAAAAAAAAATCTTGTGCACACAAGATAATTATCTTGATATTTATTTTTATTTTGTGCACACTAGTGCATGCAAAATACATTTTAAATATCTTGTAAATATCAAGATAATGATCTTATCACCTTTCAGGAGCTCTGGAAATGTCCATAACAATCACACTAATGTTTTCGACACTAATCCTTCCAGCAGTAGTGTGAGTGTGGGCCAGTGCGTGGTGCGCATGCGTAGGGAAAATCATAACTCCAGTCGGGAAAGTGAAGAAGAGGAAACTCTGCTCTCCCGTGTGGACGTCGCGATTACGTCACGGGAAGTCAGTGTGATCCCGGAAGTAAAGATGGCGACTACCTACGAGAGATTTAACCTGTAAGTTGCGATGTATTTATGAGTTCTAAAGTCCAAAAAATGAAGCTGAGCGGTCTGTAATTGTCATTATTCACTTCCTCAGTGCTGTTTTGTCTGTACCGGAAGTGTTTCGGCG
This sequence comes from Neoarius graeffei, assembly GCF_027579695.1. Taxonomy (NCBI): domain Eukaryota; kingdom Metazoa; phylum Chordata; class Actinopteri; order Siluriformes; family Ariidae; genus Neoarius; species Neoarius graeffei. The sequence continues at coordinate 23,675,097 of NC_083590.1, read as the reverse complement.
TGTTTTTCCGCTTTAAAGTAGGCGCTGTAGTTGAGGTCCCTGTTTCTGTCCTGCACTGCTGAGTCTCAGAGTCCTGGCTGCTCTTCTGACAGCTTTAATTTAATTTAATTAAGCCAAATTCAGAGCTTTTACAGCTGAGTGAACTTTAACAGCGACTTTATTACACTCTGATGAGTGTTTACTTCACTTCTGGTTGTTGTTCCATAATCAGGATCTGAAATGCAGTGTTTTTGTTTTTATAAAGTCCTGCAGTCCACTGTGATCAACTGTTTCAGTCATTTGCATGTTTTTCTTTTATTTCTGGAAGATACTTTTGTCGTCATTTTTGTCTGTGATGGCAGACAGGGTTATAGTGTCTAAATACACTGCACCACTGTACATTTAATATGTGGGGGTTAAAACATTTGGGCGTGTCCCATTTACAGGAGAACAGGCGAATCCTGAAGTTGTTCAGGTTATTTTCCAATAACATTTTATTTTGAAGTGTTGGCTCGTCTTGTATGATGGCAATTTGTCAACATTAACAATAGTTTGTTTATTAAAGAATGACTCCTCGTCTTTTTTAATCCATTTAGAATTACATGACGGAGTAGATGAACTGCAGGTAATATGATAACCGGTTTATTTCTGTTTTGGGATGAAACATCACCAAAACTTTTTCAAAGCCTGACACTTGGTGTGTTAGAAAAGCATATTTTACTAGCAAACATCTCTGCAAGGTTATAATGTTAATACGTTTAAAACATTTTCAACATCATTCTGGTGAAGTTTATGCAAAATGAGTTGGTTCCTGTTCTCACTATTACAGCAGCTGGAAACCTCCCGGTCCCCCCTCCCCCCCTCGGTCCCCCCCCCCCTCCCCCCCTCGGTCCCCCCCTCCCCCCCTCGGTCCCCCCTCCCCCCCTCGGTCCCCCCT